>NC_085137.1:31301778-31576778 GCF_035046485.1 Aedes albopictus
CTCTTCGTAGCACATTTTCCCATACCCAACACATGGCTCGTCACATAATCTCAGATTCCTTCCTCCCCCCCCCCCCCTATAAAACTGCGTCATTTATGGATACTCCTTTATGTTAGACTGGACATGAAAGAACTGATTTGGCTGCGGTATAATATTACTTTGAAATGGATTTTTCGGTCTTGACATAATTCTAACACAGCCATTTCAACTTGTCCTACGTTTTGGTCACATTTGGGGCCTTCCTCAGGGACTTAATTATTGCCGATTTTTCGTCCAGTATTGTTTTGTCGAACAATGGCTGTCGCATTGGCGTATCTAGGATTTTTTCCTAGGGGGTGCCTAGAGGGCGCCAGTTCCAGTGGCTCTCAGGTGGCTTTTTTAAAGGAAATACCGATCCGACCTCAATTTTTCAGTATAATGATATACTGCGTCGCAAGAAAATAGAATTTGTATTTTCAGTTTGAACTTAAGTATTTAACAATAATCGCGACAATCCCTGTTTTGTGGATTGAAAACAATCAGGTCAATTAGAATACATTTTCGAAGCAATTATTAGACGTGTAAATCTCGGAAACTATAAAATATCCACAAATTTGCGTGTATTCATCGTGACATCCTCTTTGTTTTATTGCATGATAACAACCCTTATAAAAATAGCTTTCAAGAACAATTTTAAGATATATAAATAAATACTTAAAATTTCAAAATCAGAATACATATTTGCATTTTTGGTTTGGTCACAAAATTAATGGCTAAAAAACGTTTTTTAATTACCACGTGGACACGAAAATACTTTTACAGAAAAATTGTGAGTATGATTCTCAAAACTACAAGATTCCCATTCGATTATCCTGAGTTCCGTTCTGAAGCTATTATCAATCCAGTTGAAACCCGGAATTTGGTGCCAGCGAACTTCGATTTTTCTCATCGAGATTCTGATGTTCGCACCAAATTCCGGTTTCGACTGGATTGGTAATTACCATATATTAATATATCTGGTGAATGGAATGCTGTTTAAAGCTGATTTTAAATAGTAATTTCAAGCATTGTTTTGTTAATGTCAGCAATTCTATTGATATTTGCTTTTAAAAATTCTCCAATTATTCTTCAGGCAATTCCTTAGGGAATTCTTCTAGTGAAGCCAATCAACAATGACTCTGGGAACTTCCGCACATTTTTTTTTAATATCTTTGGCAATTCATTCTGCTTTTTTTTGGATTTTCGTCCATTTTTTGGACTTTTATTATTTTTGCTATTCGGTATTCCTTCGCCAATTCCTTCGAAAACTCATTCGGAAAGTCTTTCATAAATCGCTTCTATAATTTTATTGAAAAATCTTCAGACACTTTCTTCTAGATTTCTTCAGTTCTTATGTAAGGGATTACTGCAGCAGATGATTCCGGAATACCTTCGGCAATTTCGATGTTACTTACATTGAACATTCGGGAGTTTCATCAGCAATTCATACGAAAATTTTGGCAACTTCGATTATTACTTTTGGGAACTTCTTTGGTAATTCCTTTGGAAATTGATTCGGCAAATTTCTTATTGATTTCCGTCGGGTATTTATTTGAAAAAAGCTTTAAAAATAATAAATAAAGCTCTTTAAAAATTCTGTCAAGGTGATTCTACGGAAATTACTTTTGGGGTTCTTTTTAAATTTCTTCAGAAATTCCTTTAATGCTTTCGGAAAATTCTTTGAGAATTTCTTCGAATTCATTTCTTTGTTGTTTTTTATAGAATACTAGCTGTCCCGGCAAACGTTGTCTTGCCAAGCTGTGGTGGTTTGACAACTGTTGAGCTCATAACGTCACCGCACTCTAGATTGGTTTTATTTCGATCGGGTTGATTTCCTTCCCAGCTCACGAAAATCAGTATTTTATCAATTTTCTTACTTTTCTAGTTTATTTTCATAACTTTTTATACATATAAACACAGCCACCATGAGTACGAATCGAACCGTGCAAGAGTCATGCTGATCGGTTAACCCGTTCGTGAGTTTTGTTGCCTCAAAAGTACATCCAACTCATTTTTATATATATAGATATAGAATATTTCGGCAATTTATTTTGAGTTTGGATTTGGCCAATTTCCTTAAAAAGTCTTAATATTATTTATTCAGGAATTCCTCTGGTAATTCTTATATGAATTCTTTTGGCTACTACTTTGAAAGCTCTAATGTAATTTTGATGGAGTTTTTTCCGACAATTTCTTTGGGATTTTTTTCTGTAATTTTTTCGTTAATTTCATGGGATTTTCTTTAATTAAGACCAGTTGAGAATTTTAGATTTTCCAATTCAGCAACTTTCGGAAGCAATGCATATAAATACAGTTAAATGATAAAGAATTTCAAAAATAATCACAATAAAATTGCCTAATAAATCCGCAAAAAGACTGAAAAATAAATTGCTGATATAATTTCAGAGGAATAGCCATTGAAATTAAGCAAAAAAAAATCCAAAGAAATTACTGATGAAATTCTAATGAAACTACAGTAAAACCTCCATGAGTCGATATTGAAGGGACAATCGACTCAAGAAATCATCGAGTAGTGGAACAAAAATCCTTTGGGAAGCTTTTTGGGGGGACCATCATAGTAACCCCAGGGCCCATATAGCCGAGGCGGTAAACGCACGGGTATTCAGCATGACCATGCTGAGGGTGACGGGTTCGATTCCCGGTCGGTCCAGGATCTTTTCGTAAAGGAAATTTCCTTGACTTCCTTGGGCATAGAGTATCTTCGTGCCTGCCACACGATATACACATGCAAAATGGTCATTGGCAGAGGAAGCTCTCAGTTAATAACTGTGGAAGTGCTCATAGAACACTAAACTGAGAAGCAGACTTTGTCCCAGTGAGGACGTTACGCCAAGAAGAGGAGAGGAGAGGATCATAGTAACCCAGAAATTGTTTTTCAGTATGGAAAAATTACCTCAATGAGTCGATATCGAGTCAAGGAACATCGACTCATGGAGGTTCGACTGTATTTACCGCAAAAATTTTCAAAAAAAAAAAAAGAATAATAACCATGTCGAAGGAATCCTCAAAGAAATAGTCATACTACGCTATAGCGAATACGGAGTCGTAGGTTCGAATCCCACCAGAACGCGATTTTTTTTTCGCAAATTCATCTCTCAATTTGTCAATTAGCAACATTCTGTGCCTTCTATTTAATTACAAGTTTTTTCCCGTACATTCCTATAGGATTTCACTAGAGATTTCTCTAGTAATACCTTCTAGGATTTCTCTGGAAATTCCAACTATTTCCGAAACTCGAGGAGGTATTGCTGGAGGAAACTATACAAGAATTTATAGAGAAACCCAATCAAAAATGCCTGGCGGAATCCAAAGAAAAAATCCTTGAAATGCCAAGAAAAGTCCCTGCAAGAACCGGTAGAGGTATTCTGGAAGAATCTTTAGAGAATTTCCTGAAGGAATCGCGAGGAATTTCTGAAGAAATATCAGGAAGATTTCTCGAAAGAATTCCAGCTATAATGCTAGGATAAATTCGTAAAGGAATCACAAGAAGAATATCTGGACGTATCATAGTAAGAATTTCTGAAGAAATTGCTGGAAGAACCTTAGGAGGAGTTGTTTGAGGTATTCTTGGAGGAAGGCCAAAGGGAGATTCTGCAGGAATTCCATGAGGAATTTCTATAGGAATTCCTGAATGAGTCCTTGGAGAAATCCCTGGTAGGACAACCAAAGAAAATTCTGCAAGAATTCCAGGAAGATTACCTGGAAAGAATCCAGCAAAAAAGCCAAGAAAAGGCTCTAGAAGAATCCGTAGCATAATTTCTGAACTATGTACCATAGTTAGAATGTATTAAGGAAGAATAGCTGGAAGAACCACAGGAATTGCTAGAAGAATCCCAGCTGGAATAACTGGAGCAGCGCTTCCCAAAATGGGGAAGCGGATCTTGGGAGTTTGGGAAGCGCGGATCTGGAGGAATTCCTAGAATTCAGTGAGGTATCATAGAAGTAATTTCTAGAGAAATTCTTGAATCAGGAATGCCGGGGGTATCCTGCCCGAAGGAATACCTACAGTTCACCTTGAAAGAATCGGTAGAAGTATACTGGAGGAATCCCCGATAGAATCGCAGAAGGAACTTTTTGAGGAATCTCAGGAAGATTTCCCGAAAGTATTGCAGCATGTAAATATGCCAGGTTAAATTCCTAGAAGTATTTCTGAAGGAGTTATAATGGGAATTGCTTGAAGAACTCCAGCCGGCATTCATGGAGGAAGGCCAATAGAAGTTCTTGAAGAAATCCCCTGCGGAATTTCTGGAATAACCTCTGGAGGAAGTCCTGGTTAAATCCTTGAAGAAATCTCTGGAAGAATCACCGAAGGGATTTTTAGAAAAATCCCAGGATGATTTTCTGGAAGAATTTCCGAAAGAACTTCCCTAGTAGAATTCCTGAAGGTATCACAGTGAGAATTATTGGAGGAGTTCTAAGAGAACTTGCTGGAAATCCTAGCCACAGTTCTCGGAGGAAGGCCAATATAAGCTCCTGGAGGAATTTCATGGGAAATTTCTGGAAGAATCTCTGAATAAAATCTCTGATGGAATTCCCGGAAGAATCATCGGAAGAAACTTCTGAAAGAATCCCAGGAAGGTTGTCCTGAATAACCCCACCAGGAATTCCTGAAAAAATCCCAAGATAAATTTTTAGAAGAATCCTCAGAAGAATTCCAAGAAGTACCACAGTAAGAATTTCGAAAGAAATACTACGAGAAATTGCTGGATCAATCTCCGCTGAAATTTCTAGTATGTACAACCCCATCTGAACTGCCTGGAGAATCCTGAGAGAAGTTTATTAAAGAAATATCAGGAGGAATCCATAAAGGAAGCCTAGAAAAATCGCTGTTTGAATAGATAAAGGTATTACTGGACGAATCCATGGAGAAGTCTGTTGATTGTTCTTACCAATATCCAAAACGCCAAAACGTGCAAACAGGTGTATAAGTAATTCCGGGTGTGTTTGAGTTTTATTCAAATGTGCCTCTAATAAATATTGAAATTTATTGAGTGAAATTTAAAATTTTAGGTGACAGTCAAGGAGATATTCTAAGGGGTGCCAAATTTGTTCTAGGGGGTGCCAGGCACCCCTGGAACCCCCCTACTAAGCCAATGGGCTGTCGAATGGATTGAGTTTTCCCTCACAACAGCTAACGGTTGAGATTCGGTAGCTGTAGAAAAACCCTTGATGCACTTACAAAATTGCATTTAAGAGGTCTAGAGTTCAACAATTACTTTTCGGTGTTGCAAACGACACACTAATCTCATCGGTATCTATCGTGTTAGTGGAGGAAATACTTGCTACTTTGAAGAGCGAGACAGTGAGCATAGGCTTCACAATCAACTCAACAAAGCAAAATACATGATATCGGGTAGAGACAGAGGCATGCCTTGGTGTGCTATTATTGATGTACACTGAAACCTCCATTTAAGTAACATCCATTTAGGTAAAATCTATTTAGGTCCCACCATTTAGGTAACGTTACCTAAATAGAATTTGATTGTGTTCAGAGCAGTTTAAGTACTCAGGATAACAGAAAAATTTGGTTTGCGAAAACAAGCAGAATTAATAGTTAAGGACGGTTACGGAATGTTTAAGGGTTGAAAGTTTAGGAGTATCTTAGATCTCCCTGGAGTTTAGGCCATCTGATCCATAAGCGTAATCAGTGATCTATTGGAGCGTTATGAATGGAATTTATGCTTACACAGCCTCATGTTGCTCATGTTCCCTTGCGTATTGATCATTGGATCTACCAATGATTTTTAAGGTTCTCCAAGAACTCCCTTGAGTATAGGTCATCGAATCTGCGAGGGCCACTAGCTGTTTAAGTTCCCTAAAACCCCTGTGAAACCTTCTGAAATGCCCTGAAACGCCCTGAAACGCTTTAAAACGCCTCTAAAATCCCTATGAAACCTACGAGAAATTCACCTGCGAGCCTCTGTAGCCCCCTAAAACTCCTGTGAAACCTCCTGAAACGCCCTGAAACGCTATGAAACGCATTGAAACGCCTTGGAACGCTTTGAAACGCTTGAAATCCCTTTAAAACCTCCGTGAAATTTACCTGAGATCCTCTGAAGACCCCTAAATCCTCTGTGAGACCTTCTGAAACGCATTGAAACACCTTGAAATGCTTTGAAACGGCTCTGAAACCCGTAATAATCCTCCGTCAAATTCACCTGCGACCCTCTGAAGGCACCCTTAAACAGTGATGGCATTTCACTAGAGTTCGGCACTGACGAGCGAGAGAACCGGCCTCTCTGAGGATGCATGTACCGTATCACCAGGGAGACAAAGAGAATGTTTTCACTGGTAGTTGAAACTATTCAGTGCGCGAGAGTGCCGGTAAAGCAAAGCCATAGAGCGAAACTGAACTCACCACCCAAGAGAAATATACTTTCTGCGCACCTCTGTTCTCTCACACCAACCTACTTGTGGGATCACCACACGCGCGTGTACACTGTAGTGAGCCCACTCCAGAGCATCACTCTGAAGAAATTTTCTCTGGTTGGTAAAAGCAAAGCAGCGAGAGCAGTTTGTTTGCAAGCATCCGCGGCATTGTGGATTCCTGTTGCATGCAAAACGAAAAATGGCGGAATAAAAGAAGCGCGAGGATGATGTGGGAATGTTTTGCAGCAGGTAGAAAATTGTTGATGATGCTGAGAAAGAAATCAGTGTTTCATTATGCATCCTCTGTGGAAACGCAGGGAAACCGTTCAAAAGCAAAACCTCGTATAATTTGTTGGCACACAAAAACGAAGCCACTAAACGTGGGAGTTGATAGGGAACGTGCGTACCGCAGTACGACGTTGGTCGGGACATTGTTTTTATTTTCATTTTAAATGTATTTAGGTGTATTTTAACTCGGGCTAATTCTACACTTTTTACCGGTATATTATCAACTCAATCGAAATCCGGAATATGATGCGAACAAAAATAGTTTTTTTTTCATATCGCGCTATTTAGCGGTCCTGATGAATTACACGGCGCACCACTTCCAAAGTTAAGTCCCAGGATTATGAAAAACAATCGATTTTTGCTCGCATCAAATACCGAGTTTCGACTGTATTGATAGTACCAGTTCAAAATGGCAGGCATATTACAAGAATCACTTTATGTAGAATAGTCCAATCTTGCCCAAATATGCACTGAGCAAACAATAAAAAATCGGGTGTTGGTGCATTTTATTTGTTATCAAACGCCTTCAACCAACCGCAAAATCATTAGCGTGCAACGATCGACGCGCCATCTTTCGAATGATGGAGGGCATAAGGTACATTCTTCGCTTCATTGATGCTAATTTAAATTCGATTGAGTCAAACCAGATGTTTAAGCATTGGTTTGTTTTTGGTAAAATATTTGATCCTGTGTAGTATTTACAAGCGGCATTACTTTCGGGAAACCGCAATCAAAAGCATCAACTTGGTTGTCCCGAATTTTTGGCACGACGACGACGACGTAAATGTCGGCACCCTGCCGAAGTGATGGTTCGTAGAGAAGAAAACTACAATGTTTTCACCACGAAACCATGCTTCCCGATTCTCGTCAGTGCGCACTGCAGATCGCTCTCTCCAGTGTTCTTTGCCAGAGTTAACTAGGGTGAACGAACACTTGTCCACTCTAGAGAATCTTGGTGCACTCATTTCTCTCTGAAGATTGTAGTCGGCTGTGGTGAGTTATTTCTTTTCTCGCATCACCGATCGCCACAGCTCTCAGCGAGCACGTATGGTGAACGCAAGCCAGTGTGTGGCGCTCTGGCTGGGAGAAAAGAAATGTGTGTAGCATAACACTTGCTCTTTTTTACACAGAGGAAAATGCCATCACTGCCCTTAAACCTCCTGAAACCTCCTGAAAAGTCATGAAACACTCTGAAACGCATTGAAACACCTTTGAAATGCCTTTGAAACTCCCATGAAACTTACCTGAGATTTCCTGAAGCTCCACAAAATCTCTCTGAAACTTCTTGAAATGCCCCTGAAACACAAATGAAATCCTTGTGAAACGCACCTGAAAGCCTCTGAAACCTCCTGAAACACCTTGATACGCCTGGAAACGCCTCTGACACCCCCCCTCACCCCCTCTAAAAATTTCCTTGAAATCCCTCTGACCAACCTCTTTTACATCTGAAAGCTTTTACCTCCGCTCCCCTTTACATCTGCAAGCCACTTGACCTTCTCCAACTTCTTTGCAACCTTGAAATCCGTTTAGGTAAAAATTCTATTTAGGCAGTCCCGACTCGTTACCCAAATGGAGGTTCGGGAGTACAGATTATTGGAGACGTTTTTGAAGTTGTTGAAGAATGTATCTTTCACAGCTTGTTGTGCTGTGTTACCGTGACGTTTTTCGTGAAGTGAAAAGGCGTATTGTAGCTGGAAATAGGGCCTATTACAAACTGCGTAACCAGTTCAGTTTGCGTTACTTGCAAGCAAGCCCGTGCACAAGGGAGGAGTTTTGGGGGTTAAACTCCTCCCATTGTCGATGTTCCATACACTAGGCGCCCCTCCACCCCTTGCCAAAACTTGGAAAAACCCCTCCCTTGACGCCCTTTCTGTGCACAGGCCTGCTTGCAAGGTTGACTCATATTGCCATCCTTCTTCAAAGTGCCCTCGGCATTATCTATGACACATCTAAACCAATTTTCCCAATGATTTACCACTTACTGGAAACCACTTCATGGGAGTTTCTCGGAACTCGCTCGATTTCAATAACCGCCATTCAGTCAGTCAGTTTCCATCGCACTCGAAAACCTAGGTGTGGGCACCCAATTATGCAAATGTGTGGCCTGACACTCTTCAGATCGGTATAGAGAGCACCTCTCCACACACTCGCGCAGATCAAAGCGCGGTGCCTTTCATCCTTGCCAGCCCGAAGATCGTCGAAACCGAAATCCAATAATCCATTGATTGATTATTTGCCAGTTCGGCGTGAAGTATGCTCATTAGACTGTTTTCCTCGCGCGATCATTCAGTTCGAAGTGTTGCACGCCAAAACGACCCCCGGCCCAGTCAGTACCAATTACTACCTTATAACCCCGCAGCTGCTTTTGAAGCTCGCACTCGGAGGCACTCAATATTGGTTCGGTACTCGACGCCCGCCGCCACCTCGCAGCCGATGACGAGAGCAGAATCAACAGCACAGTGTGTACAGACAAAAGAATGTAATCTTGGAAATTGGGTCAAAAGTAGGAAGATCATTGTCTACCGCTCTCGGCTGCTCGGCTTGCTCACTCGCGACGACGAGTTTGACGAAATCGAAATCCGCGAGGTATTCATTAGAGCGCTCTTCTCAACGAACACCCCCCGTTCGATTTCTCTTTTTCGCGGCGCGCGCGCTCGCCATCGTTTGTCGCACCCGGCTGCCACCGCTGCTGCTGCTATTTGATTAGGAAACTCATCCACCCTCGTCGGAGCGGAGTGGATCAATAGACAACAACAGAAAACCGTCTGACAGAATAAGTATATGCTACTCCATTATACTCGCGCCGGAGCATGTATCAATTATCATCTACAATCTTCAGCTGGTATGCTCACTCAGCCACAGGCGGCGGGTTAAGCCTCATGTTCTTCCTCCATGTCTGGCTCAACCGCATTTCAGCATGTTTCCACACAACGGCAAGTATCTTGAAACGACGAGCTGCGGGAACATGGACGGGCGACCGCCCCATGCTAATGAGCAAATCAAATAATATTTTGTAAAACGTATGCGCTCTAATATCGTCATTCAAATGTGCGCAGAATGTAACTATATAGCGACCGTAGCCGTGGTGCATATGCTCCAGCTCAAAACAATACCAGCATCAGTTTGAGTTTGCGAAGTCTCGCGTGCCAAGCTCCCACGCTAATTCTGCATACCGCCGCCGCAGGCTCCTAAGTATGATCTGATCCGACGTCGCTCATGAGGTCTATTGCATCAGACAGCGGTCGGTGACGACGAAGACAAAACGTCATCATCCACATTATGACTTTTGTGCTACAACACACCCAGGCCATGGCCCCAGCTACCATAATACTTGACATTCAAATGAGTTATGGTCACATCGCCGCCGCTGTCCGTCCATCCATCCATCAGCATCGGGGCATTTGGGCGTGCCAACGACGACGCCCGTCCGTACTTACTGCAACAACCCCGCGTGGCTTATTTTTTTCGGACTCCGGCAACTGGTACACATCGGAGGAAGATGAGCTGACCTTCTTCTCGCACCCACTTGAAACTTATCTTCAGTGCGACCGACTGACCGTGGCCTTTTTGCGAGACGGACGATGAGATGGTCGCGGCGGGTGGTGGCTGCGGCACGATGCGTGTGTGTGGTTCGTGCGTTGATAGGGTTGGAAATGTTACTGATTGCAGATTTTTTCGTGAAATGGCAAGGCTTTTAAGATAGCCTGTTGGTGCGTAAAAGTATGCGAACGACATGACATTCGTAGCCCAAATTTGACCAAAGAAAGCACACTATTTCTTGATGAACATTTTACAAGATTTTGAAGAACCCTTTTTAAGGCCGTCTATCGTTAAACTGCTATCTAGGCTAGCTCTATCGTTCGCGGTTGCCAGTAGTATGTGCTTCGTTTTTGACGCAATCACCATCAGCCCGATCTTCGTTGCTTCACTTTTCAAGCGGGTTATCAGTTCTGCCACTGATTCAAACTTTCCTGCAATAATATCCATGTCATACGCAAAACAGACAAATCGGCCAGATTTTTTACAAGTAATGCCCCAGCTGTTGAACCCGACTCGTCACATAACACCTTCCAAAGCGATGTTTCACAGCAAACATGATAGTCCACTACCTTGTCGTAGTCTCCAGCGAGATTGAAAAGGCAGCATTCAAAATGGTGATTACTCGGAAGTTCTCACATTCCCAACGGTCGCCTTTCTTGAACTACCAACTGACACAGAGAGCTGGCCAGCTTTTCTAGATCCATCTGCTTCGTTGTTTTTGAGCTGGTGAATTGCATCCTTAACTTTCCTCAGCGTGGGAGTTGGATCATTTCCGTCCTATGTTGCACTGGCGTAGCGGTTTTCTCCGTTGCCGTGGTCTCCCGTACCTACGTTCTCCACGCCATTCAGGTGCTCATCGAAGTGCTACTTCCACCTTTCGATATCCCACATCCGTCAATAGGCTTCCGCCCTGTATATTTCAGCTCGTGGCATGAAGCCGTTGCGGGATGCGTTGAGCTTCTGCTAGATCTTCCGTGTTTCTTGGGAACGGCACAGCAGTTCCATTTCTTCGCACTCCGCGTCTTCCTGATGGCGCTTTTTCTCCCGGTTTGGTGTTTCCGCTTCTGTATATAACGTTCCACGTTCTGCCGGATTCCATGCTGCAGCATTACCACCCGCGCTACATTCTTCTGTCGCAAAATACACTCCTCGTCGAATCATTCATCGGTTGCGTCGTTGATGGCTACTTTTACTGTGTTCCAGCGGTCCTCTAATCGACGTCAGCGCCACGATAGATCCTGACGTCGACAATGTCGGAGAAGTGCCGTTCGTGAATCAGGACTTGGTCAATTTGGAATTCCATTGGCTGTGGTGATCTCCAGGTGTGAAGAAAAACGGAGTGTATTGGAAAAAGATGCTACAAATGTCCATGTTCTTGAAGGTGGTCAAATCGATGAGCCTTAGCTTGTTTTCGTTCTTTAGCTGGTGGGTGCAGAGCTTTCCAATCGTCGGTCTGAATACCTCCTCCTGGCCTACCTGGGCGTGTTGGTCTCCTATGATGATCTTGACATCGTGGCTTGGACAGCGCGTTCAGGTTACGCGTTGAATGCATCCTTGTCATCATTAGTGCTTCGAGACTGAGGCACGTTGATTATGCTGAAGTTGAAGAATCGGCCCTTGATCCTCAACCTGCACATTCCCTTGTCGATCGGACACCAACCGATCACGCGCCTCTGCATGTCGCCCATCACGATTAAAGCTGTACCCAGTTCTCGTGTTTTGCCACAGCGCTGGTACATGGTGTGATTAGCTAAAGGTTCGCACCATGGATCCTTTTAAACACACTTCCTGCAGCTCTATGATGCTGAACCCGCAGTCCTTCAGTAGATCGGCGAGTTGGCTTGCAACGAAGTTGATAGATCGGCAGTTCCACGGGTGTCCGTCCATTTGGTCGAACGTTGTGCAAGCTCAATTTGGCGTAAGGGTATCCCTGATGAACCATCGGCCTAATTGAAACACAGTACGAGGCATTTTTGTATAAAATATTGCACAACCGTGATCCTGTCCGATCCCAGTCAGCTAGTTGCACCACCATGAGCGTATTTTGTTTTGAGAGTTCGGAGAGATAGTACAAGATCTTAACTAAAAGTTTTTTTTTGTTCAGCCGTCCATCTTAGCTTACATCTACGCCAAGAAAGTAAAGGAAACTGCTGCTACGAACTTCTGTACCTTACAGGGAATCAACCATGAAAAATAAAAAATAAATCACTTAAAGTTTTCGACGCCCCTTAACTGGTACGCCCCTATCGAAATGACGGCAGTTTTCTGTTTTATGAATATTATTTGGAAGAATTTTCCTAACCTGAGCGACAATTATTTAAAGAAATTAAACAAAAGATTAGTTTGATTATTTATGCCCAGCGCATATTTTTTTGTTTGAAAGGCATGCCATCGGTCTTGGCTTGTTCTCACAACAACAAAAGAGTTTGTAATTCCATAGACTTTCACTGCATACGATTTGAGGGGCCCAGAATCAAAGGGGTGTAAGTGACCATTTTGTCGATTTTGAGCTGAGCATATCATAAAATTCTTCAGATTTCAAGCTTTCAGGAACTTTTTTAAAATTGTTTCTACGATGATTGAAAAAGATACAATAAATCAGAGAAAATTGGGTTGATTTTGAAGCTTCATACATTTTGTATGTGATGAAAAATTGGTCAAAAACTTTGAACCCCATTTACTCGAAAGTGGGTTTTTATCACTTACACCCCTTTGCTTCTAACCCCCTCATTTGTGTTCCATTTAGTGCCAAAATTGTAGCAATGATGTTTGAAACAGCCATCAAACAAGTTTGCTTTACTGACACTGGCACTTAAAATTTCTGAGAAAATATATGAATACCCGAAGGTATTCTGAAAGTAATCTCTTTACAAATTTCTGCTGGAATCATTGAGAAAAAATCAAACAAGTATCTTTTGACGCATTCCTTCAGTAATTCTTAGAGACATTCCTGCGGGAGTTTCCAATGAAATAGAAATTTCTGAAGGTACTCTTGATGAAAATTTGGAAGAGACCCATAGAAAAAAAAATCAAAGAAGTTCATGTTTTTTGAATCTCTAGATACATTTCCGAAAAAGTCAATGAAAGGGATTTCTGATCCCCTCACACATTGTTTTAAAAAAATCCTTTGAAAATTATCTAATGGAATCCCTGGAATGTTGTTTGAAAGATTCCTTATAAGAATTTCTGTTGAAATCTATTCTTATAGGAATATCTGAAAGACTCTTTGGAGGCATTTTGGAGCTTCTCAGGGAGAACTTCAGAAGAAACCACTTGAATACTTTCTAAAAAGCTGCGACAAGCCTGTTTTGAAGAATTTCAAAAATTGTTGGAATATTTTCAGATTTTTTAAAGAAAACATAGAGAAATTTCTGAACTAATGAACTAATACTTTTTTTAGGAATCACTGGAAAAATTTCCGTAGAAATTCGTGGAAGATTTTACGGAAGAATCATTGACAGAGTATTCAGAATAATGCAAGGAGGAGTTGCTGAAAGATGTTCTTGATTCTTGAGGAATTTCCTTCGAAAACATATTGATCAAATTATTCCAAGAATATCTGAAAAACTCCTTGGAGCATTTCTCAAAGCAACCGTAAGAGAATTTTTGATGAAACGACTTGAAATACTTTCTGAAATAAATTGCCGACGATCCTGGTTGGGAGAATTTTGAAAATTGATGGAATGTTTCTCTGACTGAATCTCTGGAGGAATTTCTCAAAGAAAATCTGGAAGAAATTCCGAAAAAAATCTTTGGAAGAATTTCTGAAGGAATCATCGGATCCTTTGTTCAAAGAAAACCTAGAAAAATTGATTTCGAAAGAATCACTGAAAGAATTTTAGGAATAATTCAGGGAGGAATTTTGCAGGGAATCCATGGAAAGCTTTATAGAGGAATCTCTAGAGATATTTTTGCAGGAATCTCTAGAGGGTTCTGTCACATTCGTCCGAAAACCATTCGCCCGAATGACAAACGCCTGAATGTAACAAATGCCCGAAAGTAACTCACCCAAAAAGACCATTCGCACGAAAGAGCATTTGCCCGAAAACCATAATAGTCTTGAAAACACTTTTCTGAAATCAATTTAGACGTCGTCCACGCGTATGGCTGAACGCCATTATCAACTAAAAGTAACTGTAACCATTTTCGTCAGAGGTGTTTGCTTTCTTTGAACATAGTCTGATTTAAGACTTACAAACATTTCAGGCAATATAGCTGTAGAAACATTTATTGGAATTGACCCTTCTTTTGTTAATCGGCTTTTCTTTCTAGTTTCACCTTCAAGGAAATTTAAATCAATTTGGTGTCATTTTATAACAAAAATTTGCCCTTCTTTCAATTATGGGCTGTTCTTTCAAGTTGCTCTGTTATGGGGAACCTTGACGTTTTATATTTTTACATCTTCTGGATTTCAAACATGGTTTCAAAAGAACAACTTGTTTAAATAAGAATGCTGAATTCTCACAATTTTGGTGTTTTTTCTTCTGCATCGGTTAGCTCACACGTTTAAATTTTTATCAATTAATGACCAATTATGTAATACTTTTACAAGAAATTGAGCCTTCTTCAAAACATAGGCCGTTCTTTCAAACTAAGCTAATACGATTATTATTGGCGCTAGTCCAGCTGTTCTTGCGATTGGTCGTATACTGCGTCTATCCTTAAACTTTCATCATGGCAAACCAGAAAAAAAACTTGTCTAAGAAATTGCATAAAATCGGCAGATGACTTTCGGGCGAATGATCTTTCGGGCGAATGGCCTTTTCGGGCGAATGGTCTTCTCGGGCGAATGGTCTATTCGGGCGATTGGAATTCGGGCGTTAGTCATTCGGGTGGATGGTTTTCAGGCGAATGTGTGTGGTATGTTTAAAGAAAACTCTGCTGCAATTTCAAAAATAGCTCTTGGGGAAATTCTGAATAAAAATCGTTGGGGAATTTCTTGAGCAATACATTAGAAACTTTCTTGAAGAATCCTTGGAGAAAACTTCGAAGATTTTCTAAAGAATATATTTTTGAAAAGCTCTTTTAGGGAAACTCTGAAAAACGGAGAAAATTGTAAAGTAATCTATTTTTTTTATTTTCGTTAGGAATCTACGGAAAACTTTCTACAAGAAATTTCTAATCCAACCAGTGTGAATAAATCGATAAAAGTACTCATGACGGAAATCTTCAAATTCCCAATAATATAGAATACCTAGAAAATGTCCTGAAGGTATCGATTTCGAAAATTCTGAAGGAATACTTGATTTTCGGAAGCCCTCTCTAAAGATTTTTTTTTGTATTAATCTCTGAAGTATTCAACGAAAAAAAAAACCTGAAATATTTGTGGAGGTATCCCTGGAGAAATTTTTTAAAGGAAACCATGGAAGATTTCTACATTATTTTTTACAGAAGATCCTGAAGTAATTCTCAAACAGTTTTTCGTAAAAAATCCCTAGCAAATTTCCTGAGAGCCGCTTTGGAGGAATTTTTATCGTGGTTCCTGTAGGATTATTTGAAGTAATTCATGAAGAAATCTATGGAAGGTTTTCCGAAGGAGTCATGTGAGAAATTTTCAGAGGATACTTTTGGCAAATTTATAAAGGAATCACTGAAGAAGTTTCTGAAAATAACTCATTGCAAAACATCTGAAGTATTTCAAAGCGATATTTTCTGCAAAATGCCTGGAGAAATTGCTAGTAAAATTTCAAAAGTAAACCCTGGGAGAAATTTGAAAGATTTTTTGAAAGAATTTGCGAAGGAATTTCTTTATAAAATTTTGGATGAATCGTTGGAGAAAGTTACAAAGAAAGCCAAGTAGGAATTTCTGATAAAATTTAAGATAGGCTTTTTGAAATTACCACCAGTGCGATTATTCTTTTACAACCTTCAGAGAGAATCCCTGCAAACAAAATTGTAGATACATTTTAAGGGTTTTCTAAAGGAATTTCTACAAAAGTTTTTGAAAGAATCCGTGGGGGAACATCTCAAGGAATTCCTGATTAAATTTCTGAAGGGATCCCTAGAATATTACCTTTTTTTTGAAGAATTTCTGAAAGAATTTTTTGAAGCATACCCAAGCTTACGAAGATTTGTTTGCATGTGTGGGGTGCAACAAATTCAATAATCTTAAAAATGAAACATCTCTTTAGAACTTAAAAATCAAAAAAATAAAGATCACAAATGCGACTTTCATGTGAATTGGAGAAAAATTACTAACATTGTTGAGGATTTTTTCCATACACATTTAAGTATAAGAATACCAGTAGTCTGCATCGTTTCTGCTGTGTTTGCGAGGGTGCAAAAGGGTTCGAAAATATTTTCAATGCTCTTTTAATTTAAGGAGGTGAACATACAATTTTCAATACCTGATTAAAATTTATTGAAGGCGCAAAACAATTTTACATTTTTATAGGTTTTCTTTATAGTTTGAGTAGGAAGAATAATATCCAATATAAAAATTGACGCCTCCTCAAAAACGTTAATGAAGTATTTTTTTTTTCATCTGAAAAGTTAATTACTAAGTGAGTGGAGTAACCTCGATGACACCACTGCGGGATCACCTTTATGTATCACGTTCTCACTTTGTTATTGTGAATCACCTATTAAAGGTAAAAAAAGTCTGCATTGCAACAATGTTCTTTCCCTATACCAACACAATTCCACCACAAAAATAGCGAAAGTCATCGACTTTCTCACCTCGGTCAATCACTTCCCGCTGCTACCGATTACCGATTAGACGCTAAGTATTTTCCATTGCCCCTTTCGGAAAGCGTCCGCACCTCCCGCTGCGAGTGGGAACCAACCCATCCATGACACTTTTTACTTCATCTTAGCCGCTAAGACGTCCGTCCTCTGTCCGTCAGTTGCTCGACATCCGCAACAAAACAAGACCCAATATCTGCTTCCAAACTCGCACTGTCAATTTCCGTCCCTTTGGCAGCACACCGCACTGACTGAGTTGCATCCATTTGTTGGCTTTTCTCCAGTCGGTCGGTCGGGGCTCCCACCTGTTCCGCAACCTCTAACAAGAAGATCGACCGAGCAGCGGTGGCAGTTTTTCACAGAAGCGCCACCGCCACAAACCGTCGAACAACGAAGACCACCGCCGACCGTCATCATCATGGTGTTTGCTTTCCACCAAGTGTCAGCTCAGTCAAGTCCAACCAGCCGGGTTGGAAATTTCCCACCGTAATTATGAAGATTACACTACAAGTTTAGCACATTTTTACGCCTTGCTTACACAGAGGTGTTTTTTCGAAGCCTCACCACCTCAGCGTCCGCTTGCACCCGCTGATCCGCACTTTTTCCACCGAGATGCACAGCGTGTTCAACGTTTGATGATGGCAGTGTTTAACTAGCTGCATCACCGGGTGTGGAACAAGAGGAGGGTCGGATGGGGCGAGGAGACGAGGGAATTGTTTGAACATTAAGTTTTATGCCGACCGTTTAGCCGGGGAAATATATGATCGCGGCGATTGTTTCGAGGAGGGGAAGTGATCTTCTTCCGACCAACCATAGATAGCGCCGGCGGCATGGCAGGTGTCGTACGGGTTTATGATGTCGGGGCAGTAAATATGATGGGACAGATGCTGCCGGAAATGGTGGATATTTATGAGATTTTGTTTCAGGGTTTCGAATGTAGGGGAAAGTGACGATGCTCTTGTTTTTTGGGTGGCATTCGGAAGAGATGATGTGAATTATTGTTTTGACATTTCCAGTTGGGTGATCGATTCTGGGAATTTGAGAAATTGAAAGTTTGTTTGGCGGATCTACTCCGCATTATATGGATGCTTCTAATTTAAATGACGTTAATGCCGGAAATCCACGATCGACCGCTGTCAACGCTTACCACAAAGTGAAACAGATGGTAGGGGGGAAAATTTCATGAAATGATACTGGTTATAGCTGAGAAGGCAGCTCTGTCTCAGGAGGAACGTCATGCCATGAAGAAGAAAATAAGATCTTAACCTGATACCATATATCAGTTCACAGCTTCAGCCAAGTTCCATGTTTCCGTTCTCTTCCGCAATATTGTAACACAAATCCATCTAATTAACCTTCCTACGGTGTTCGGGTCAATATGACCCGGATCGCACTTTTCAGGCGCAATATCTTTTGATCCTGATTTGCTATAGCTTTGAAACTTTGTGACTTTAAATCTTTTGCCAAAAACTTATTTTTAAAATTTTGACCGATAATTTTGGCCGTTTCTGAAGGGCTGGACAAAAAAAGTTACGTTTAAGGTGTTCGGGTCATATTGACCCGGATTTGGTACAATGATTTCACAGTCATTTCTCAATAAAATAATAAAGTTTTTGTACTCAAAATTATCGTTAGGGCTTAAATTTTGTGGATCTGTCTCAAAACTAAGGTTCGGTTGGATGTGACCACCTGGAACCGACGCCAGAGGGACCATGATTTGGCCATTTTCGCAGGAGGGTAATTTTCGCAATAAGTTATGCGAAATGCAGCTGATTTGAATGTTTGGAGTGCTAAATGCACCGGAAAAAGCAGCATCAAACTGCCCCAACCACTAAGCTAACTGACCAGATGAGTTTTGGCTATCAGGTGGCCACGGGACTAAATCTTGAGGCCTCGGAACGGCTTCCCGGAGACCCCCGATAGGTGACCATTTTACAAATATGGTGAATCCATGCCGTGCGACATATCAAAAGTTGCAGAATTTTATGGAGAATACATAAGTGACCATGTCAGAAGCCAGAAGCAAGATTGGCCACTTGTGGTCCCGGAACCGATTCCAGGGACCCCGGAAATGTGGCCAATTCTCGCAGTTTATATGAGCTTGCCGTATGGCACATCGAAATTCGCAGAATTTCATTGATAATTCACCAGTCATCAAACCAGCAACTGAAGACAACATTGTCCGCTTGGTGATCTCGGAACCGGTTCCCAGGGCCGGTTCCGAGGCCCCCGGAAATGTGGTCAATTCTCGATTTTTTTTTACTATGCCGTGCGACATATCTAAATTTTCAGAATTTTGTGACGAATATATCAGTGGCCACATCAGACACGAAAAGCAGGATTGGGCACTTAGTGGTCCTGGAACAGGTTCCCGGTAACCGGTTCCCAGGACTCCGAAAATGTGGCGAATTCTCGCAGTTTGTATGACCTTGCCGTATGGCACATCAAAATTCTCAGAACATCATGTGTAGGTAATTCATCAGTCATCAAACAAGCAACAGGAAACAACATTGTCCACTTGGTGGTCCCGGAGCCGGTTCCCAGGACCGGTTCCAAGGACCCCCAAAGTGCGATCAATTCTCAAATTTTTTTACCATGCCGTGCGAATTTTTCAGAATTTTGATGCGAATATATCAGTGGCCACATCAGATACGAAAAGCAGGAATGGCCACTTGGAGGTCCCGGACCCGGATCCGGAGGCCCCGGAAATGTGGCCAGTTCTCGCATTGTGTATGACCATCTCATGTGGCACATCAAAATTCGCAGAATTTTATAGATAATTCATCAGTTATCAAACCAGCAACTGAAGACAACATTATCTACCTGGTGGTTCCGGAACAGGTTCCCGGGACCGGTTCTCAAGACCTCGGCAATGAGGTCAATTCTCGCATTTTCTATGATCATGCTGTCCAATGCATCGAAATGTGCAGAATTTTGATGCTCACATCAGGTATCAGAGGCAGAATTAGCCACTTGGTGATCCTGGAACCTGTTCCCAGGACCCCGAGAACGTGGCCAATTCTCGCATTTTGTATGACCATCTCGTGCGGCACATCAAAATTCTCAGAATTTTATAATGAATTCATCTGTTTTCAAGCCAACTACGGGCAACAACATTGTCCACCTAGTAGTCGCGGAAGCGATACCAGGACCCCGGAAAAGTGCTCAATTCCCGCAATGTCTTTGATCACGCTGTCCGATCTATCAAGAGTTGCAGAATTTTGATGCGAATACATCAGTGGCCAAGTTGAACGCCAGAAACAGGATTGGCAACTAGATGGTTTGAAACCCGGTTCCGTGGAAACCTGGAATGTGCCGTGAGACTTATCAAAATTCATAGAATTTCATAGATAGATCATCAATTATCGAACAACTGGAAACATCAATGCATTGTCCACTTGATGGTCCCGGAACCGGTTCTCGGAGAAATGTTGTCAATTTTTGTGCTAACCCGATCACCAAATTTGCAGGGTTGTTGTCCAGCATTCTTGCAATATGCCCTGCTCATCGTATACTTCCGGCTTTGTCCACCTGCTGAATACTGGGTTCGCCGTACAGTGCAACGAGCTCGTGATTCATCCTTTACCGCCACTCACCCTTCTACTTCACACCGCCAAAGATTAGTACGCAACGGTCGAAACTCCAAATACTTGTAGGTTCCACTCAAGCATGGTCCGTGTCTCGTGTCCATAGAGGACCACCGGTCTTATTGGCGTTTTGTTCATGGTACATTTGGTGCGTGAGTATTGCACAACACAGTGATTCGTGCAACTTTTCCACCAGGTGATGGTAGTGTGAACTGGGCGATGGAATTCCATGAAAATCGTTCAAGGTGTTACGTCTGTTTGTCTGTGAGTATTACCATAGTCAATAAAATAATTTATTACATTTCCGGGGTCCTCATATTCTGGGACTACCAAGTGAACAATGTTGCTTCCCGTAGCTGGCTCGAAAACTTCATTCTCCAAAGAGTCTGGAAATTGTGGTATATCGGACGGCATGGTTATTGAAAATGCGAGAACTGGCATAATGCTAGGAGGCCAGGGAACCGGTTCAGTGTCCACTTGGAGGACAATGTTCTCTTCAGTAGCAGTTTGATAACTGGAAAATTATCCATGAAATTCAACGAATTTTGATGCGCCACATGGCAGCGTCATACAAAATTAGGGAATTGGTCACATTTTCGGGGCCTCGGGAACCGGTACTGGGAACCGGTTCCGGGACCACCAAGTGGGCAATGTTGGTTCCAGTTGCTGATTTGGTAACTGATGAATAATCTATGAAATTCTGCGAATTTTGTTGTTCCATACGGTAAGGTTATACAAACTGCGAAAATTGGCCACATTTCCGGGGTCCTTGGAACCGGTTCCGGGACCACCAAGTGGCTAATCCTGCCTCTGATATCTGATGTGAACATCAAAATTCTGCAAATTTCGATACATCAGACAACATGATCATAGAAAATGCATGAATTGATCACATTTCCGGGATTTTGAAAACCGGTCCCGGGAACCTGTTCTGGAACCATTAGGTGGACAACGTTATCTTCAGTTGCTGGTTTGATAACTGATGAATTATCTATGAAATTCTGCGAATTTTGATGTGCCACATGGGATGGTCGTACAAAATGTGAGACTTGGCACCATTTCCGGAGCCTCCGGAACCAGGTCCGCGACCACCAAGTGGCCTATCCTGCTTTTCGTATCTGATGTGGCCACTGATATATTCGCAACAAAATTCTGCAAATGTAGATGCATCGCACGGCATGGTAAAAAAAAATGAAAATTCACCTCATTTCTGGGGTCCTCGGAACCGGCCCTGGGAATCGGTTCCGGGACCGCCTAGCGAACAATGTTGTTTTCAGTTGCTGGTTTGATGACTAATGAATTATCTATGAAATTCTGCAAATTTCGATGTGCCATATGGCAAGGTCATACAAACTGCGAGAATTGGCCACATTTCCGGGGTCCTGGAACCGGTTCCGGGACCACCAAGGGGCTAATCCTGTCTCTGATATCTGATGTGAGCACTGATGGATTCGCATCAAAATTCTGCAAAATTCGATGCATCAGACAACATGATTATAGACAATTCAAGAATTGACCACATTTCCGGGGTTTTGAAAACCGGTCCCGGGAACCTGTTCCGGGACCACTAAGTGGCCAATCCTGCTTTTCGTGCCTGATGTGGCCACTGATACATTCGCATCAAAAGTCTGAAAAATTCGCACGGCATGGTAAAAAAATTCGAGAATTGATCACACTTGGAGGTCCTTGGAACCGGTCCTGGGAACCGGCTCCGGGACCACCAAGTGGACAATGTTGTTTCCTGTTGCTTGTTTGATGACTGATGAATTACCTACACATGATGTTCTGAGAATTTTGATGTGCCATACGGCAAGGTCATACAAACTGCGAGAATTCGCCACATTTTCGGAGTCCTGGGAACCGGTTACCGGGAACCTGTTCCAGGACCACTAAGTGCCCAATCCTGCTTTTCGTGTCTGATGTGGCCACTGATATATTCGCCACAAAATTCTGAAAATTTAGATATGTCGCACGGCATAGTAAAAAAAAATCGAGAATTGACCACATTTCCGGGGGCCTCGGAACCGGCCCTGGGAACCGGTTCCGAGATCACCAAGCGGACAATGTTGTCTTCAGTTGCTGGTTTGATGACTGGTGAATTATCAATGAAATTCTGCGAATTCCGATGTGCCATACGGCAAGCTCATATAAACTGCGAGAATTGGCCACATTTCCGGGGTCCCTGGAATCGGTTCCGGGACCACAAGTGGCCAATCTTGCTTCTGGCTTCTGACATGGTCACTTATGTATTCTCCATAAAATTCTGCAACTTTTGATATGTCGCACGGCATGGATTCACCATATTTGTAAAATGGTCACCTATCGGGGGTCTCCGGGAAGCCGTTCCGAGGCCTCAAGATTTAGTCCCGTGGCCACCTGATAGCCAAAACTCATCTGGTCAGTTAGCTTAGTGGTTGGGGCAGTTTGATGCTGCTTTTTCCGGTGCATTTAGCACTCCAAACATTCAAATCAGCTGCATTTCGCATAACTTATTGCGAAAATTACCCTCCTGCGAAAATGGCCAAATCATGGTCCCTCTGGCGTCGGTTCCAGGTGGTCACATCCAACCGAACCTTAGTTTTGAGCCGGATCCACAAAATTTAAGCCCTATCGATATTTTTGAGTACAAAAACTTTATTATTTTATTGAGAAATGACTGTGAAATCATTGTACCAAATCCGGGTCAATATGACCCGAACACCTTAAACGTAACTTTTTTTGAACACCTTCGGAAGGTTAATCACTCCCTTCATAGATCCCACCATAATATATATCACATCAACAGAAAAAAACCAAACGTCTCCGAACCAGAAACTCAACCCCATCTCGCTCTCTCTCTCTCGTTCCAGATATCATCATCTCATCGTCGCCAAACCAAGTCGTCGTTCTTCATCGTTGCCAAAAATAAACCACCGAATTCGGCTCGACCCCTCCGGTCGAATCCTTGAACAAAATCAATCAACTTCACCGAGAAAAATAGACCATCAAACGAGAAACACGAGACAACCACCGAAGAGTTGAACGAAAGAAAAAAAAATGGATCAAGTCTAATCATCAAGACAACGAACGTAACATTCGGACATCGCGGACTTGTTTCAGCACTGCTCTCGGATCGCCGCCACCGCCGCCACCAAATCGGGAAAAAGGTAAGTGACAAACGTGCGCTCACGGACACGGTTTCAGGGGAATGGGACTTTGTCCACTGTCGAGTTGGGTTGGCTTTTTCGCTATGCTTTTTAGGGGGATTATGAAGGCAGATCCTATCATCATCGGAAATCAAGCCGGTCGGCCGGCCGGCCAAGTTAAGCAGGATGTGCGTGGGTTTTGCACGCGGTTTCGGTGATCGCTGACGACCAGAACGCGAGCGACAGATTTCTGCCGATGAGTGATGAGGAAAGGTCAACGGCTCTTAAGGAGATTTGACGAGCAAGGTTGATGATTAGACGAGATGAGATGGGAACGGTTGATGGATCAGAATTGATGGATTTATGTAATATCTGTTCAATATTTACTGATCGAAAGAAAGAGAAACATTATATTATTAAAATTGATAATATAACCCAAGTAACACAACTTGTTTTTTATGAGTTTAAAATTCACGATTCATACCTACACTTTGATCTTAGCCTTTAGGCCGAGGAAAAAAAACGATTCATACCTAATCGATTGATTTTTTCGTGCTTATCGAACATGCTTATGATTATCGAACACTTATATCATCAAAACAGCGCAAAAAATAACGACTTATAAAATATCTTAAAGGTTATATAAGATCTGATTACCCCAACGCATCACTTGTTCATCGACTTCAAAGCGGCATACGACAGTATCGACCGCACAGAGCTATGGAAAATTATGGACGAGAACAGCTTTCCCGGGAAGCTGACTAGACTGATAAGAGCAACGATGAACGGTGTGCAGAACAGCGTAAGGATTTCGGGTGAACTATCCAGTTCATTTAAGGGCCCACATAGCCGAGGCGGTAAACGCACGGGTATTCAGCATGACCGTGCTGAGGGTGACGGGTTCGATTCCCGGTCGGTCCAGGATCTTTTCGTAAAGGAAATTTACTTGACTTCCTTGGGCATAGAGTATCTTCGTGCCTGCCACACGATATACACATGCAAAATGATCAGTGGCAGAGGAAGCTCTCAGTTAATAACTGTGGAAGTGCTCATAGAACACTAAGCTGAGAAGCAGGCTTTGTCCCAATCAGTGTTGCGAATACTCACTTGCAAGAATGATACTCATTTGCTTCTATCTCAGTCCAGAAGCATGCTATCAAAAAATGATGTGTGAAGGGCTTTTAGATTGTTGTTTAATCTAAAACTTTGCCGAATAAAGTAAAGGTCGCAGACGCATACCAAAGTTGTGAGAGAGCTGTGAGTACAAGGTGAGTAGAATTCGTGTAATTTATACTCACCTTGTACTCACAGCTCTCTCACGGTTTTGGTATGCGTCTGCGACCTTTACTTTATTCGGCAAACTTTTAGATTAAACTACAATCTAAAACCCCTTCAAACATCATTTTTTGATAGCATGCTTCTGGACTGAGATAGAAGCAGGTGAGTATAATTTTTTGCTAGTGAGTATTCGCAACACTGGTCCCAATGAGGACGTCACACCAAGAAGAGAGAGAGAGAGAGAGAGAGAGAGAGAGAGAGAGAGAGAGAGAGAGAGAGAGAGAGAGAGAAAGAGAGAGAGAGAGAGAGAGAGAGATAGAGAGAATCCAGTTCATTTGAATCCCGACGGGGACTACGACAAGGTGATGGACTCTCCTGCCTACTATTCAACATCGCGACGAGCCGGGCTCAACAGCCGGGGTACGATCTTCACGAAATCCAGCCAATTTGTCTGTTTTGCGGATGACATGGATATTATTGCTAGAACATTTGGAACGGTGGCAGAACTGTACACCCGCCTGAAACGCGAAGCAGCAAAGGTCGGACTGGTGGTGAATGCGGCTAAGACAAAGTACATGCTGGTAGGTGGGACTGAGCGAGACAGGACAAGCCTTGGCAGCAATGTTACGATAGACGGGGATACTTTCGAGGTGGTAGAAGAATTCGTCTACCTCGGTTCCTTGCTAACGGCTGACAATAACGTGAGCCGTGAAATACGAAGGCGCATCATCAGTGGAAGTCGTGCCTACTATGGGCTCCAGAAGAAAAAGATTTACCCCCGCACCAAATGTACCATGTACAAGACGTTAATAAGACCGGTGGTTCTCTACGGACACGAGACATGGACGATGCTCGAGGAGGACCTGCAAGCACTCGGAGTTTTCGAGCGACGAGTGCTAAGGACGATCTTCGGCGGCGTGCAGGAGAACGGTGTGTGGCGGAGAAGGATGAACCACGAGCTCGCTGCACTCTACGGCGAACCCAGCATCCAGAAAGTGGCCAAAGCTGGAAGGATACGATGGGCAGGACATTTTGCAAGAATGCCGGACAACAACCCTGCAAAGTTGGTGTTTGCTAACCATCCGGTTGGTACAAGAAGGCGTGGAGCGCAGAGAGCACGATGGGCGGACCAGGTGGAGCGTGATCTGGCGAGTGTTGGGCGTGACCGACGTTGGAGAGCTGCAGCTGCAAATCGAGTATTATGGCGGCAAATTGTTGATTCAGTATTATCATGAATTTGATGTTAACTAAATAAATGAATGATGATCCGATTACACCAATAGTACTACCAACTCTATAATATTGATTTGTTGGAATCAAGTTATTTGTGATGCGCAATGTGTAGGCATAACTTATTGCGCTCAAATGTTGACCTCAGGACCCGAAATGGAACCAAAAAACCTTTATCTGTAAAAACCACAGTTCCAGGTAATTTAGCCGAAAGGGTCATTTGGCTGAACGCCGTTTGGCCGAAAAAGGTATAATGAGCTTTAGTGATAATGACTCCGGTTCCTATATCAGAATAACTCGAAAGAACAGCCTATGATTCAAAGAATCAAGACATCAAATCTCTGACAAAAATATTATCAGTTTCAATGATAACTAATTGTTTGTACCAGAGTGGACTCTACGTTGTGTTATTTTAATGATTTAATGAAGAACACCGTATTGACGACCATCCTGCCATGGCGGAGGCAAGGCAACTGAGTTATATCTTTATTGAGTATGGTTGGGATAAATACATATACAAATAGCACACTAATGACATCTACATCTGAGGTAGCAAATAGGGACGATACGTTTGTCCAAACACTAATTCTTTGAGAAAACTAGTGAGAATAGCCTATGATTAAAAAAACGAAATATTTCTGATAATAATAATATCCAGAGTTTGTCTACGCCTCCAAATCTTTTTGATAATAATTCGGTCAAACGGCATTCGGTAAAATGGCCTGACACCAAAAGCGACCACTTAAAATGGATATATTTTAAAAGAGTATTATGTCCGGTATTCAGAAAATCTAAGACAACGATCAAAATTCAATTGTAGATCTCCATCTTCGAGTTTCAGGCCAAATTTCCAATGTTTTGGTCATTAATTTTGGACACCAGACATATTGTCCATGCTAAATATACCCATTTTCCAATATACAATTCACCGTCTTCGACCTTACAGCCTCTACAGACTGAACAGACCGTCCGATGCAAAGCTTTCCCCGACTGGAACGGTAATCGAACCCACAATAAAAATTCACGCAAAATTTTGGTTCAATTCGTGATCAAAATTTTAAAATTCGCCAATGGGAAGTGCCTTACAAGTCAGTTCATTTCATTGTGCACAGACATACATACATGTGTAACAAACTGACATCAACTCAATTCGTAGAACTGCGTTGGTTGGTATATGTCACTCGATCCTCCGTTCTAAAAGAATATTTATGAACGAATATGGATTATTTTTTAGAAATAAGCTTCACAATTGTTGGAGTATTTCCGAATAAAATCCTTTGAAGAAGACCTCCAAGCAAACCGAGATGACATGATGCACAGAGACACAGCTCGTGTGCGCACATCTTTATTCATTATGTGCTGTCACTAACGACAGAACCCCGCTGACAGCAAACGTTCAAAGACTTTAAACGTGATTGTAAATTGGTAAATCAATGCCGGCCAACTGTGCTTGGCATGCTTTTTATTTTCTCAATTTTCTTGTGTTATTTTCCACCAAGCAACAGTTCAAAGCCTGATTGACTCTGTGTAGTTTTCGAGAACCATCATAAAACTTGAAACATTCTATCATGGTTTGTTAGAGTTCTCACTACTTGGTAGAATATCTCTTATTCATACATGTTACTTGAGGTGAATTCCGTAATAAATCCCCATACATAGAACAAAACACATCAAATAATTAAACAATTCTTTTTTGCAAAGTAAACTGCTTCCACCAAAATTTGTGTTGCATTTTTCAGAGGTTCCATCCGTAATCAACTTCTTTACCCGTTAAAAGATTCTGATCGTTCGTATCTTCATCATAAGTTTAACCAAAAACATTTGATAGTTAGCTTTTGATAGCGATTCCATAGGAAATCGATATAGTGCATCTCCAAATGTCGTAATACTATTTTTTTATTTCTTAATATGACCAATTTTGGGATAGGGTGGTCCTAAAAATCAAAGTTTATAAGAGCTAAAAATATTCCAAAATATTATAACTTGACCGATTTCTTTTTTTTTTTAAGATATTGAATTCTAGTTCTTGGGAAAAAATATTTTGGGAGGGCATAAGGCCGTTACAAATATTTATTACACTTTTTGTCCCTCCACTCTTTGGAGTGTCGAGAGGGGATGATAAAAATAATAAAGCATTTAATACGATAAATATAAAATATTCATCGGATTTGTTAAAGAATTTTCACCAAAGCCCGATATTTTGATAAATATATTTTTATGTGCCCCCTCCAACAGCAAAATCCAGCCAACAATTTTTGAAGGGGGCGGGGAGACAAAAAGCCAAAATAAAACTTGTATCAGCCTAATTGTGTTTAAGTACATGCAATCTGCAAAAATATGGATTGTTTCGCATTTTCATGGTTTTGGGACCAAGGTAACGAGGTACCCTGTTTTATATTTTATCAGAAAGTTCAGGAAATATGGCGTAACATATCCAAAAATTAAATAAAAAATGTATGTTTTGGAGTTTTTTGAGGTATGATTTCATTTTAAGGGAGAGCCATATATTTTGTAACTGTAAAATTGTTTGATATTGTTAATCTTCATAAAACTATGCATTGTATTGTATTTTTGAGTGATACCTGGTATTCTTTGTATCCATAGTTTTATAAGGTTTCAGAATAAAATCTAATTCAAAAGTTTTTTTTGTGAGGAAAAAATAAATAATCATATCTCAAAAACAAAAAAAATACTTTTTTTTAATTTTGGAAATGTAACGCTAAATTTCCTGAATTGTCTGATACAAATACAAAAACAGAGTACCTAAACATAATTACGCCCGTTCAATATATTTTTTTATCTAAAAACTTCGAACAAAAAAAAAGAAATTTATAATCAACCAAACAGTTCTACAGTTATGATTTTTTTTATTTTTAGTTTTAAAAAATTTTGATTTTTTAGACCACCTTATTCCAAAATTGGTCATAAGAGTGACGAAAAAAATATCGGTATTATCATTTTCGAACTACAAACCACACTATTCGGAGATGCACTATATCGACGTTCTATGGAATGGCTGTAAATTTTTGTAGGTTTCTGATGCATTTCTTGCTGTGTTTCATGAGTGAATAATAAAAAAACACCTGACCTATAAGCCTACAATATATGGTCATTTTTCACAAAATTGGCCATAACTCAAAAACTAAAAAAGTGCATTCCATAAATGTCAGCGATTGAAGTTTATTAAATTACCTTCTCAAAAACATTTTTAGGAAAATTATCCACGAGTTTGAGCATAGTTTTCAGGCTTTTCTTTACAAATTTTCTCAACGGTGAAAATATTTTGTAGAAAACTTTTTCCATTTCGTTTTTTTTTTAATTCCTGAGTAAATTGCTTTCATTTTCATGAAAAAAAAAACTTTGTTTCTACGATGCTTCGTTCTTGCGTTAGGATTTTTTAAAGTTAGGAGTGTCAGGGGAAAGCAAAAAAAAATCCACCTAAGTTTTCCGGGAAAATAGGTGGCCCTGAATTTTTCTCAATTTTTTTTATGTTTCTATATATGAACCCTGTCTGTAGAAAAAAAATCATGAAAATATGAAACCTTTCGGCCCAAACCCATAGGGTAAACAAAAAATAGTCTCCATCACTTATCAGAGTGGATGCTGAACCAACGATATCTTCCCTACTAACAAACAACCCTTCCTACAGCCTTTTTGAGGTAAACGTCAACTTTCACATCACACAGGTTGGCATACTCCTCCAACCTAACTGCAAGGACGTGGTCGGCGCCACGTTTTCATTGTCGAGACCCCGTGGAAGTCCAGTAATTCATGGTGGATGGTTTGGTACTTTTGTATGATTTTTTTTTTTTTGAATTCTGCAACAAATGTTATAAAAAAAAGATAATTCTAATATATTTTAACGAGTAACTGTCTAAATGATTGAGGAAAGATGCTACCAAAAACCTAGGCAAAGAGTATTTCCGGAAATTTAATGAGAATTTCATTAGTTTCTGTTGGTACTCTCTGGTTTTTACAGTTCCACTTACGCCAATAGACAATATTATTGACGAACCTTGACAATTTTATATCAATAGAGAAATAATATTTCAGGATTTTTGGAAAAAGCAAATTATCCAAAACATTATTGCGTTCCCTGGATTTAGTAAGTAAGTGTGAAAACTAAGTGTACATTCCGCATTTTTTTTCAGGAAAGTTAATGAATATCTGGAGAGTTGCTGATTCTACTTTTTTGGGAGATTTTTATAAATTTTATTAATGATTTCGTGTTGCTCAGAAGCTTTGTGAATTCCGAAAAATATTTCAGACTGCTCCACATGAATGAGTTGTGGTGAGTGAAAATTCACGAGAAAGATAAATCTATCAAGCATCTTAGAGTCCACCTTCTTTCGCTTCTTATGTTACTTCAATGCGTTCCCTACTTGAAAAAACCTGAAATATCATGAAAGATTAATGAGTTCAGGAAGTCAAGGCGATATTCTGTTTTCAACTCAATAATACACGTTATGAATCGTAAAGATCAATACCGTTTTTGTTCTGCAGGTGTTCTGTCATGGTAGAATAAATGGATGCAGTTCTTGAAGAATTCCTTATTTTGTTAATGGTGGCTCCCAAAAGAGGAACTTCTGAAGGAATCTCGTGGCCGAGTGGTTAGAGTCACCAAGCTTCTAATGTAAAGTTTCGTTTACTTTGTACAGTTCACTAAATACAGTTTTCGTGTCTTTTTAATCCATTTGGTAGATTAGCACAACTCGAGAACCTACTTAGGAAAAAGGTCCTTGAGGGCTTCAAGAAATTTCTAGCGGTGTCACGAAAATGTTCTTTGTGATATCTTAAAAAAAGATCAATGTATGGCTTTGGTATTTTAGTTTTCAATTCCTGATCATGCTTTTTAAATAAACTTTTAAGTAAACTCTCGATGGAAATCCAAAAAGCATAGATGGTGATTCTTGAGATACTTGTAAAGGAGTTTTGTTTGAATTTGTTACTATGTTGACAATAGCGTAAACATTAAAAAAGCACAACACTACAAAAAAAAACATCTCGTCGTATACAGTGGGAGCGCGGTACAGTTCAAGAATTTAGCAGGTGCGCGTTCTGAAAGGTTAAGCGAGTCGCCCAAATTCGTAAATAAGTCCTAGACCGCTGTTTTGAGAGTTGCCTCCTTCCCGTCCGAACCATAGCACAAATATTTGAGACTAATCTTTGACTCTTGGACAAGACTGACGCAATGGTCCGCCAATGGCCGAAAACTGTCTTGGCCACGTCCTTGCGACAGCTGAGGGAAGGGAACGGATGGTTAGTTCGAGACCTAAGAAAGATGTAGACAGCTCCACGATCTCTCAGGCCTAGGTGTCACAGGAACTTAGGTGTTGTTAGGGGAAGGGTAAACTCCAAAGGTTACGTTTGGTAAACATTCAGGCATACAGAATATTACCATGTTGACAATATTCCAGAAAACTTTTTTTTCAAGTGAAAATGTTTACAAATATTGAAAATATAATTTTAGAGAAAATTATACAATAATCGATGGAGATTTTTTCTATCAACATTGAAATAAAATACAACAACGAAGAGAAAGAATAGATATTTGATTGAACGACAAAGTAACACATCTGCAACAATGTGTTTAATCTTTAGGAGGTGTTCATGCCAACACTAAATCCACGCAAAATCGAGTTCTCCTCCCCACCTCCAATCCTCCAAGATCCCACTAGCGCGTATTACGTAAATTCACCTGGCACCTAGGGTGATCTTACCGTGCCATGCACCCATTTGGCCTGCACGATCGTGCACACACATTTCTTTCTGAGACCCCAAAGATGGTCAAAAGCACTCTCCATTCGTGCACTGCTCCTGCTGCTGCTTTTGCTGCAATCACACCATTCCGAAAACCCGGAGAAATGTCTCGCGCGCACGGACGACGACGACGGACATCCCATAAACAAGTCCGTAAAGGAGAGCACATCTCGGCGCGCGCGCGACGCGATGATGATGACCACGACATGAGCCTTGGCGCGCACTCCGGGGACGAGTAGCTCAGGCGGAGGATACGCGGCGAGGCGAGTTCCCAACCAAACTACACCGGAGGACGCTCGGTCGTAATGAATGGAATCGGACGGTGCCGGAGTGCAGGCGAATAAAAATAAATTAAAACAAGCTCTCATTGCTGCTGGCTCGCGGAGATGACGGTAATGGACCAAATGTAACACAATTTGAACGCGACCACTTCGGTCGAGTTTTGTGGGCCTCACTAGAGGGCCGAGACAGTGGTGTGGCTGGGATTTTGTAAAAGGGCAGTTAAATTCCTCACCATATTCCCGAAGGATTTTCTTCTGTTCACAAAAATCCCCCAAACATTGTCCGAGAAATTGGTTCCTTCAGGATTTATTTGAAAAATTTCTCCACAAATATAAAATATTCAAGAAATTATACATATTCTAAAAATTATCTATTATTCCCAAAAAAAAAAATACTTTTTAACTTCCTTAGAATCTTCTTCTTTAGGGCTCGACGTCCCCAATGGGACTTGGCCTGCCTCGCATCAACTTAGTGTTCCTTGAGCACTTCCACAGTTATTAATTGGAGGGCTTTCTTTGATAGGGCTTTCAATGATACATTATGCCCAGGGAGTCGCGAAAATTTCCCGACTGGAACGGGAATCGAACTCGCCGTCTCCGGATTGGCGATCCTTAGCCTCAACCGCTAGGCTAACTGAAGACCCCCTTAGCATACTCCATTTGAAGTATTCCGGAAATTTCCCTCTTCATCCTGAGGGACCACGTCCCTAGCTACGCCCACGGTCCTAGGGTAGGCCGTCCATTGCGCGACCAGTCAGCGACAGTTTCGCGCAAGCTCTCGCCGGGTAGATAAAAATTTTGTCAACTTTCACGAAAATTAACGATTTGTGTTAATTATATACGGTTCTCTGATTTCTGGGGCTTCCCTTTTCACGCGATTCTTCTCCAGCAGCTCAGCTGCTACCTACCTACTCGTCGCTCGCTCGCTTGCTGTCATAAAGGCTTTCCGTACGGTCCGCCCGGTGCGCTCTGCTTTTGAGCCCGGGCTCTTGATGTTTTGTTGCGCAGCATATATCGCTTAAAGGCAAATAAAATAACATTGCTTTTTTAAACGAGAGCAATCATCAAGTGTTGTACACTGGAATCGGTGCTGAGCGGAAGAGGGAGCAGCTTCGCGCGGGCCAAGGGGAAGGAACCTAAAGTGATACATAAATTTAATTTTACTTTCAATTCAAAGCACATGGACGGATGGACGGACCGAGGATGGAGGACCGAGGATGGAGGACCGATCGCTTGTGGAGCTGGTTCGGTTCGGGTCCGTATCTTCAACTTGTCATCTTCAGTTGGAATTGGTCGTTAAAGGGGAAAAGTTTCTTGGTTTTAGCTGCGAGGCAGCACAAGTTTTTCGTGTTACACTTCAACGAACCGTGCCGTTTGTCGTATACATACAACAGTGCTCTATTGTATGGACGACGACGACGACGGGTTCCTGGTGGATCGGCGACGACGCGACGGGGTGGTACAAAATAACGATTAAAATGGAAGCTACAAATTAGAGTAAATATAAGCCTGTCATCGAAAGGGAATTTTCATTCATTAAAGAGTGTGCGCGCGCGAGAGCAGCTCTCGAACTCGGGCTCGGAGGAATTCGGACTCATTGTGGCGGTCGTCGTAAATCTCGCTATAAATTTGTACCCGCGCCGAGTACTCGAACATGAAGTGCTCGGAGGCAAATCGAGCTGTACGTGGTGAAGATCATGTGATACCGGTGGCCGGGCTTGGGCTGGCTGCGAGAGATCACTTAAAAAATAGTACCCTTTTGCCGCACACGGCTCTATGGCGTGTAACGGTAAAATATGTGTTGTTGATGCTTCTTTGGTTGATACAGTTGTTGCCGTTGTTTCAGCTGGGGTTGTTTGGAGTGATCTCTCCCCTCTGGCGGGTTGTGCATTGGAATATTACTCTGCCACGGTGAGTTTGTCTCGAAAAGTTACGAGCATTTTTGTCGGGCCACATTACCAGGGGATTACCGAGTCCGTTGGGCTTATTGCGTTGTCATTTGGAGTTGGTGAAGATGCATCCTGAAAAGTGATTTGAAATATGTATAACATTATTTCGACTTAGAGCGATTCCAAGCAACAGCATCAAAATTGGGGAAATTTTTTAATTCATGATTTTCTATTGAACTGAAACTTTGCACAGTTTTTCAGTTCCATTTCAATCGCCATTTTTCGATATCAAATTTTTATTTTGAATCACGACTAACTTTTTAAAAGGGTGTATGTGAAAATGGTTCAAAAATATTCAAAAATCTGCACAGCCAAAATGGTTCGTTCGATTGCTATGAATTTTTCAGCAAAGTTAGATAACTAAATGGTATTTCATAAGAAAATATACACTGTGAAAAAACATCTTTTTTAATGTTAAAAAATATCATTTTTGTCACAAAAACTCAAATATCTCAAAACCCTATCTTTTTACCATCGTAATTTTTTTTGGGAAAGACGGTCCATTGTATTAGCAATCTACCATAAAAATTTGGTGATGGTAAACTAATAAACAAAAAAGTTATAACATTTCAAACATTTCACTATTTTCACATTTGGTAAATATTTTTTTCTGTGTAAATTATTTCGGTCAGAAATCGCAGTTTGATGCTGATTTTATTGTTCAGCAAAGTTAGATAACTAAATGGTGATTTCTAAGAAAATATACACTGTGAAAAAAAATATTTTTTTAACATTAAAAAATATCATTTTTGTCACAAAAACTCAAATATCTCAAAACCCTATCTTTTTACCAACGTTATTTTTTAAGGAAACCGGTCCATTGTACTACTGCAGTAATTCTGAAAAGTGACGTAAGCGTCATTCAAAATTTCGATATTTTTTGGTATATTATTTATAATATCTGGGGTGAGAATAACACTGTGGTATTCCTGCTGTATTAGAATGCAAGATCTAATCGTAATCTATCATATTTGGAAAGAAACTTAAAGGATGAGCAAGAGTTTTATGCATAATAACCAAAAAATGGGCCAAAACTATCAATGTCGCTTACGTCACTTTGCAGAATTACGGCAGATTAGCAATCTACCATAAAAATTTGGTGATAATAAACTAATAAACAAAAAAGTTTTGACAATTCAAACATTTCACAATTTTCACATTTAGTAATAATTTTTTTTTTAGTGTAAATTATTTCGGCCGGAAATCGCAGGTTGATGCTGATTTTATTGTTAATGGCCTTGCGTGAGTAGAACAAGCTGTTTTTATTATGTATTATGTATATTATATGTACAGTAATGTTCCGATTTTATCACGCCCTCCGCGCATTGATCGTTTATTCATTAATTTGCTGTTACATTTGAGGACAAGTGTTTTCCCTCTTCTTCAAGATGAATGGTGAAAGCGTGTTTTGCAACGTTAAAAATATTGAAATGGGTATAGATGTTGAAGTATATTTCAAAGCATTTTTTAAAAGGGGCGTGATTATATTGTTTAAACAGATGTCGCTGATGGTATGGTGGCATGACTCTCTGCACTTAGCACTTCTGGCAATTTCTCAGATGGCTCGTCTGTCAAAGTCTAGACGGCAGGACGTGCAAATGCGTAAATTTGTATTCAATTTGGGCATAACCAGTTTATCTATGGTGCTTTCGGTGAGATTTCGTAACTCTTTTGAACATTTTTTTTCATCAAACGGTCTACAAGAGAGCGTTGAGTTGAAGACCTTTGAGAAAGCGATTGTTCATGTTGTTCGTTAGATTATAATAAACAAAATCACTTATTAGTTTTAACTGACCAGTTTGGTGTTGTTTACTTGGCTGAAGAAAAAAATTACTATAAAATTTTTAATATCCATAGCGGTAGTATTTTTTTTTGCTTTTTCGTGAGCATTGTCATGGTATGTATACAGACAAACAAACGTAACACTGACGAAATTTTCATTGACCACGCCTTTAACGATCATTTTGAATCTTGGTTGTGGCTTTTATGACCAGAAGAGTGCCCATCGTTTTTCTTTGCGTTTGACGTTTCACACTAGCGCCTTCTGATGACGATATTGCACAACGCAGTGTTTCGTGAAATATTTCCACCAGGTGGTGGTAGTGGGAACTGGGCGATGGATTTTCACGAAAATTATTCTAGGCGTTTCGTCTGTTTGTCTGTGGTATGTACCTCTCATGCATTTGTTGTTGTTGAAGTTACTCGCATTCTTCCGATCATAAAGTCTGTTCTCTAAGAGGTATTTTTTTTGCAGATCAACTAGACGTATACGCGAATATATAAAACTTTTATTATGCAGCTTTCGTCTTAAAAATAAGTTTAATTCCATTTTTCTTATGATCAACAGCTTTTCAACGCTATCAAGGGAACTTTTCAACAGTCACGTACAATAAAAAGTATGACACTCTCAATTTGATCACAACACTGGATCGCGTCTAAGTTTCAAATAGATACTATAGTAATTATGAATAATCAAACAAAAATATCATGAAAACAACTTGTTTAATTCAGGCGGTAGCCTTTACAATAAAATCAGCATCAACATATAATTCTCGAAATAATTTACACAGAAAAAAAAAAAATTTTTGTTACTAAATGTAAAAATTGTGAAATGTTTGAAATGTTATAACTTTTTTGTTCATCAGTTTACCATCACCAAAATTTTATGGTAGATAGCTGATATAATGGGCCATTTTCCCTAAAAAATTGACGTTGGTAAAAAGATAGGGTTTTGAGATATTTGAGTTTTTGTGACAAAGATCATATTTTTTTAAAGTAAAAAAAGAAATTTTTTACAGTGTATATTTTCTTAGGAATCATCATTTAGTTATCTAACTTTGCTGAAAAATTCATAACAATCGAACAATCCGTTTTTGCTGTGCAGCTTTTAGAATATTTTTGAACTATTTTCGCATACACCCTTTTGAAAAGTTAGTCGTGATTCAAAATAAAAATTTGATATCGAAAAATGGCGATTTAGATGAAATTGAAAAACTGTGCAAAGTTTCAGATATTTTTGAAATGGTCGCTCAGGATCGACTGACATGACTCCGTGGAACGCCTCCTTACTTACAGGTCAGACTAAGGCCTGAGTGTCCTCTGCTGTGCGTAGGAGTCATCTCCATTCTACTCGGTCCATTCTCCAGTTCCGCATTCTGCGAAGGGTCCGCAAACCGTCCTCCACTTGATCGACCCAACTAGCTCGCACCACGTCTTCTTGTATCGGTTGGATGACTCTCAAGAGCCATTTTAATCGGGTTGTCATCCGACATCCTAATGACGTGACGCGTCCACCATAGCCTCCCGATTTTCGCGGTGTGAACGATGGTTGGTTCTCTCAGCAGCTGATGTAGTTCGTGGTTCATTCGCCTTCTCCAAGTCCCGTCTTCCATTTGCACTCCACCGTAGATGGTACGCATCACCTTCCGTTCGAAAACTCCAAGGGCGCGTTGGTCCTCTGCACATAAGGTCCATGCTTCGTACCGGTCTTATTAGCGTTTTGTAGATAGTTAACTTCGTATGACGACGAACTTTGTTGGATCGTAGAGTCCTGCGGAGTCCAAAGTAAGCTCAATTTCCTGCCACAATATGGCACTGAATTTCTCTGCTGCCCAAGTACATGAATTCTTCAACCGCCCCAATTTCATCACCGTCGATAGAAATTCGGGGTGGCGGCCGTGGTGATTACTGGGTTCATTCTTCAGTCGGATGTACGTTTCCGCCATCGTCTCAAATTTACGAGCTATAATACCAATATCATATAGCCGAGGCGGTAAATGCACGGGTATTCAGCATGACCATGCTGAGGGTGACGGGTTCGATTTCCGATCGGTCCAGGATCTTTTCATAAATGAAATTTCCTTGACTTCCTTGGGCATAGAGTATCTTCGTGCCTGCCACACGATATACACATGCAAAATGGTCATTGGCAGAGGAAGCTCTCAGTTAATAACTGTGGAAGTGCTCATAGAACACTAAGCTGAGAAGCAGGCTTTGTCCCAGTGAGGACGTTACGCCAAGAAGAGGAGAGGAAGAGGAGAATACCAATATCATCAGCGAAACCAAGCAGCTGAACGGCCCAGGTAACAACTTGATGCTGAGCAAACGTTTCTCCAACTCTTTTAAATCAGCCTTCTTTTGAACAAAAGCTGAGCACAAGAGCTACAATCCTTCATTCAGCTCCCAAACATCTAATTTTGATGATTTTATTCAACCTTTAGCTGATTTGAGGTTCATTGGAAGGCTGATTTAAGGCTTAATATGCGCTTAATCAGTAATCAATTAAATTGAATAATTGTGTAAAAATAAAATAAAAACACTTTCGTGAGCCTATTTTTACCATTAGCTTCATATATTTCCAGAGGGCTGAAAGTCTCTCTAATAAAGACAAATCAATCAATATATTTCCAGAACAGATGTTAAGGAATGTACAAATTAATCTGTGGGAAAACTGGGAATTGAACTCGGACCTCCTGATTTATAGTCACTCAACTTAGCACCTACACCATACACAAGTGTATATATATCCTCGAAAACAAGAGCATTACTTTTTGTGTCTGAATAGTCAAGACCATATGTTGAACTAAGTCAGTATTGAGGCTGAAGAAGCGATGTGGACTTCACGAAAACCATGCTTGGATCAGCTGTCAAAAATTATTCGATTAAAGGTTGAACCACTAGGTTAATTGGGGTCGCCAGTTAGGCTAGTGGTTAAGGCTATGGATCGCCAATCCGGAGACGGCGAGTTCGATTCTCGTTCCGGTCGGGAAAATTTTCTCGACTCCCTGGGCATAGTGTATCATTGTCCTTGCCTCACAATGTACAAATTAATGCAATGGCAGGCAAAGAAAGCCCTTCAATGAATAACTGTGGAAGTGCTCAAAGAACACCAAGTTGAAGCGAGGCAGGCCAAGTACCAGTGGGAACGTCGAGCCATAAAGAAGAAGTTGAACAACAAATGAATAATCCTACATGTTGGTGTATGCTTTTAAGCTTATTACCCAGATGAATAATATTCTATTCAACTTGATATTCAACCATCTATGTTTGCTGATTAAAGAGGTTGAACAAGCTTTACATCAGACCAATCTTCTGCTGTCATTGTGTTCAGCCATTGATACCATTAACCAGCTATTGTTCAGCTAATACTCTCACTGTCCAGCATTCATTGTTACTTGGGGGTGTTCGTAAAAAACGTTCCACTCGTGTTTATCCTCGCTCTTCTTATCACACCCTCTAAAGCAATGTTAAACAGCAAGCACGAAAGATCATCACCTTGCCGTAACCCTCTGCGAGATTCCAAGGGACTCGAGAGTGTCCCTGATACTCGAACTATGCACATCACTCGATCCACCGTCGCCTTGATCAATTCATCCGGGAATCCGTATTCGTACGTAATCTACCATAGCTGTTCTCGATCGATTGTATCAGATGCCGATTTGAAATCGATCAACAAGTGATGTGTGGGCACGTTGTATTCGCGGCATTTCTGCAACACCTGGCGGATGGCGAACATCTGGTCCGTTGTAGCGCGTTCACCCATAAATCCCCACGAACTGTCTTGCAATCGGCGATAGACGGCGGCATAAAATTTGAGAGAGTATCTTGTAGGCAGCGCTCAGAAGTGTGATAGCGCAGTAGGACCGTTCTTTTTTGTAGATGTGACTGATACCTTCCATCCATTTCTCCGCTAATACTCCCGCCTCCCAAAAATTAGTATTGACCCAGTGTAGTGCTCTCACCAGTGATTCTCCACCGTATTTTAGAAGCTAACTGTGGCGCATTGGATGTCCCTTCAGCCATCTTCAAGTGTAGCTGCGCCAAGCTGCTCTTTCGTTGGTAGGGCCACTGCTAGCTGCTGCGCGTAGTCTTGAGCCACTTCTACGTTACGCAGCTGCTCGATGTTGAACCGCGGCGTTCGACTTCAACGCGTGGTAATAACCGTCGAAAGTTTTGAGCGCATGCATATAGCGACAAGGTAGTGATCCGAATCTATATTCGCACTGCGGTATGTGCGGACATTGGTTATATCCGAGAAGAATTTACAGTCGATTAGAACGTGGTCGATTTGGTTTTCTGTTTGATGGTCGGATGATCTCCAGGTGACTTTATGGATATCTTTGCATGGGAAAGAAGTGCTTCGGACTACCCTGAGCCGATGACTAGATCAAATCCGTTGGTACTCGACATCTGTAGATGAAGATTTGTAACACAAACTACCTTGGTTCAAATCTCACAATGACCAATGGAAATTGCTTGACTTTTCCCAATAATAGTTGAGCATGAAGCTCTGCCTCATAATCCCAAGTAGAATAAGAAACAACTCTTGACAAAAATCACTTCTAAGGTTTTCCGTCATCGCAGTGTGAATCACGAAGGTTCACCTTTATTTGGTTAATCCGGTTCCCTCGCGCATGGATCTTCCTCGCCTCGTTAGTACCCACCATCGGCGTGACCGCAACCAACAACGAGGGGACCCCCGCCTGTCCTGCCTGTGTTTGGTGCCCCTACAGCTTTGCCTGGCCGCCGCACCGCAATGATGGATGATGGGTGATAGATTTGGACATTGGACGCGAAGAGGAGGATCCAGTTTCTCCCCGTCCGTCACATCATCGTCGGCCGATGTCCACGTCTAACCGACCACGCAAGCAGGCTAATTTAGAGTCTGCAAACCGGAACGGAATCGGTGACGACGACGGACGGCGCGACGGTGATGGACGAGGGAAGATTTGTACTTCGGTGGTACGTTCCTCTAAGATGACAAGATGGGTCGGGTTTGGTGCTGGGAGAGGGTTGTGTGATTTGATATATATTTTGAAGGCTGTTTGAAAGATTTAATTAATATGAGTTCATTTTCTTCGCATTTCTTGGCGGGGCTTCCTACGAGGCTGGTAGTCGCGGCCCGGAGGCGTTGCTGGAGTAGTAGTGGGACGGTGGGTTACATCTCGTTCGACGGGCGTTTGACAGGCTGATCTCGTTTGATGTGATGTTTGCGCCGATATGAGAACGAAAGTGGGAAACGATGATGTGATTAGTCCGGCGCGGTTTGGCCGCACGAAGAAGCCCTCACGCTAGTCTTGGGTAACCAAAAACCGGACGGCGACTGGGTCTTCCATTTACATGGGAATCCGAATCGTGTGGTTTGAAATAAATTAAGACGCAGAAATCCATTTGTGCATTACAACGACCGACCAACCGCTTGGTCTGTTGAATTAATCTTGTTTTGATGTGTGCCATAGCTCCGCCGTCGATTGCGGAGACCCCAAAAGCTGTGCGCGTTCGAGTGGCGATCACCTAATTTGGTCGCGCATGCTTGGGATATCTTCCTGCTCAAGTCACTTCCACCGCCGACCGTCATCTTTGGGGAAATTAATTCAACCGAAAAGTCGAAAAAGTGAATGTACTCAACCCAGAGCAGCAAGCAGCACCCAAAAGCGATCACTTAACGCACTTGTGGGGTGGGAAATGTGAATACGAAAAAGAACAAAAAGTACTTCCAAGCCTGATGGATAGACGCGCGAACGCATCAGCAGCGGCGATCCCTTTTTGTGTGCCGCGGTGCGCGATTTCGTCACGTTTATCATTCCGCGTTCATCTGCTCCCTCCCCCAGCGCACCTCTCTCACAGTTCATGGTGAACAAAGCTCAGGCTTTTAAGGCTTTTTAGCTGCCACCTGAGGAATGACGCATCCGTGACGTACGTACGCTAAAGTACCTGCCGCCGCCTGCCTACCAGACCGATTGACCGACGACGACCGACGAGGACCAGCCAGCAGCGGAGGGATTATTCAACCTGTTCCATTCCACACGCCGCACACCGCCTGCCGGAGGAAAAGAGGATTCTCATCGAAAGCTGCTGCAGCAGCAGCTCATGAGAAACAATCCGAGGCATTAAAGGCATCCGAATTTTTTCCCGAAAGAAAGGAAAAAAAAAATGATATGATGCTTCTCTTTTGTGCGCTTTTAGTGCTTCTCCATGCTTGCGGTCTCGGCGGCGGTGCTGACTGGCGATGACCCTCGGAGGGAATTGGGAACATCTTCGGTGCGTCTTGTCGGTTCTCCAGCCTTGATGGCTGCTGGATGGTCGATCTTAATTGACAGCTTTATAGATATTCGCGCTCGGTGTTGGCCTGACATGGCGAGGTTGTGAAAAGGTTTGTTCGTTTTTTCGGTTTTGATTGAAGGATGTGACTGATGGCAATGTATGGGGAGTGTTTGGATGACCGAGGTTCATGGACTGTATGGCGAAAATTGGACGAAAGATCAGTGACAAATGGTATTTATTCAGTGAAGGACAGTATGTAGGTTGCACGAAGTTTTGTTATTATATCACATTAGAGGGAAGTGGTTTAAAAGAATTTTGTTCAAATATATTTACAACTAAATGTCTAAGAGTGTTTTGATGAGATAAAGAGAATTATGATTAAGCACACTTCTCAACAGTATTATCATGTTTTACTTTTTCTGATTGTAATAGCTTATCGTAGGATCTACAAATCGAGTATTATTTCTTTATATATTATCCGTAATTCTTCTTCGTCAATCAACATTCTCTCCGCTCGAAGCAAAATAGGAATCACGGTTCACCCCCATTGACCCGGTTGGAGCCTCCTCCCCCCACCGTTTTCATCATCTTCGCAACCTCAATCATCATAATCTTCTATTAGCGTAAGCGCACTTCTGTGTTCCTGTGGGGCAGACACGATACTCCCGAAAGCCAAACGAGCAATCTCTAATGGATGAGGGGAGGAACAAGTTCCCCTTTTCCAGCAAAACCCCCCGCAGTCAAACATGAATTTCAAGCGAGCATAATTGACCTCCCTGACATAGGTACCTCAACCCAAGTTAAGCTTCCGCTGCGCTGTGCTGCGCACTGTAGACATTCAACTAGCACTACTACTGGTCACGTCCAGAAGTCGCTAATAAATATTCATGGCCGCAACTAGCCAGCCAGCGCCCATATTCAAGTGGCCATCATCCCAACACCTCCTCCTGGCGGTGTGGTCTGGTCGCGTCGCACACGGTTCGATTAGGTTGGTTGTTTGAGTGCTACTTGTTTACAACCCATTCGACAGCCACTTCCGGACGCTGCTTCAGCTCAATAATTCATTCATTCACTGTTGTTTGGGGAGTCTGTTAACCGCTGACTATTTTTTTGCACCCCATTGCTCCTCTGGTAGAGCACTTTAGGTTTCCCTCCCGTTTCCAGAGTGTGGGCCTTCCCATGATGGAGGAAGTTTTCGGTAGTGAGAGTTGCGTTTGCGTGGTCGGTCGGCGGTTGTTTGTTAATAATTTTCATTGATGTGAAGTTGGTTGTAATTTTGGGAACTAACAGGTAGGTTGTTTGCAAATAAACCACTCGATGTCATGTTTGCAGTTCAAATGGGTCATCGAAATGGGCAGCGCGTGGATGCTTGCTGTGGGGAACTTTTTGAAATGTGTTTGAGTTGTTTGGCATGGGTGCCCGACAAACGTTTTGTGATTGAAATGTGGAAGCAGCACTTCAACGAACACAGAGAAATTTCATGGATGCTGAGGATCATACTTATTTGATACTTGATGGGCTGCAAGTCGTAGCGGTGAATCTACGCCAAATGAAGTATCGTCTCCATTGATTTCGATCCTGGGCCAATCGATTCCAATCAACTTGAAATTATAAAGTCTTTAGTTTCTCCTCAACTGCAAAAAGCCAATGTGTGCGCGACCTTTCACAAAGCCGACCACCCCTTCCTGGTTCTCTGCTGAATATGATTTTAGCTTGTTTTCCTCCGGCATACGAGCTATGTGTCCAGCAGCCTGCCGTGTTTTATTCGCATAACTAGATCAATCTCTTTATAGACTTGGTACCATTCGTAGTACATGCGACGCCGCCAAATTCCGTACTCTACTTTATCGCTTAATATTCAAAGATTTCAAAATCTCTCCGATTGACTTCGATCAACGTCCACGGTTCATGGCCGTATAAAGTGACTGGAGGTATTATAGTCCAGTACAACGCGAGGTTTGTTTTCGTTTCCAGCCTACGGGACTCCAGCAGACCGAAATAAGCCCGATTCGTAGACGTAATCCGTCTTCTCACCTAGCGGCAAATTCTTCCACAATATGAAACATTTCACCACCTAACGCCACTTCGTCACCACTACCACGGCCATACATACGTGGACCACCAGCAATCATGTACTTTGGTACCGCAGTCTCCCTCTTAAAACGCCTCTTCCCCGGTCGCAACGGCTGATCGCGATGGTGTCGATATCGTCCGCGAAGCCCAGGAGCATATGCGATCGCGTGACAATGCGACAGATGATGTGTCTGCAAGTTGTTCTCCCGAAATTCAACGAGCACCTGTCCCAGGGTGAACATCTGGTCCGTTGTTGAACGTCCCTCGCCAAAACGGGCCTGATATTTGCCGACGAAGGACTCCTTAATCAACCTCAGCCTGTTAAACCGAATTCCGGACAATATTTGGAACGCTGAAATGAGAAGTGTTATTCCCCCGTAGTTCACGCACTCCAGTAGTGAAGACAAATCAAACCATTCAACCAAGCAGTTCTTTCTCTTTCCAGATATTTAATATAATACGGTGTAAGAATTGATACAGCTGTTCACGGCCGTGCTTGAGAAGCTCGGCCGGGACTTCATCCTTCCCAGCTTCCTTGCTGTTTCTCACTCCTCTAATTGAGTTCTTTAGGGGTGTCCGAATTATTTCATAATCGGATTCTCCGCCCAAAAATTTCGAATTCCGAAATTTCATGATTTTTGGAGTCTGGGAACTACTTTTAAAATGAATATAAAGTTTATTCGGGTCGAACTGTCATTTTATCGTTTGAACTGTCATTCTATCCACGAAAATCGAAACTCTTTAGTCAATTTACCCATCAAAACAAAGGTATTGGAATCTAATAAAATAACGTTATATTCAGTAAAATGAGCTCTTTCGATTAGGCTATAGAAAATAGGAATTTTTTATTCACTAAACAACCCAATTGCAGTTTTGATCCCGTTGAGCGTTACAGGTTCCGTCGTGGGCAATTAGAAGTCTGTCTGTCGGTCTTTCATTCCCATCGTTCAACAATACCTCGAAATGCTCTCTGTCTCCTCCCGGAAGCCACCATTGATTTATCTGTCAACAAGTTCTCATCACGGTCGTTGCACATGACGGGAGGGGCAGTGCTGTCATGGTAGAATCATAATTGGATACTCAAGGTTTTCAAAATTCTTCGCCTCTACGGAAATGATTTCAATATTGCACCTAATTAGGAATTCTCGAATACTTTTTCAAAACGATGTATCAATATAGAATTTGCGTGTATTATATGTCGTTTTGAAAAAGTATCGGAGAATTATTTCAGGTAATATCCTCAGGTATTCTTCTATGAATTTCTCTACAAGACATTGCAACCAATTCATCCAGAGATTTCGTTAAAAGATGCAATTCCGGGGCACATCTTTCTCAGAATTTTTGGATAAGTTTCCAGAGATTTTTTTTTTTAAATGAATTTAGTCCGAAATTTCTTCAGTGTTTCTCTAACGAATTCATCTAGGACTAAAGAGACGGGCTTAGTGGTCTAGTGGCTACCGCTTCTGATTCGTATGCAGAAGGACATGGGTTCAATCCCTGGCCCGTCCCTTTTCATCCTACTTTGTATCTTTCTATCCACTTCCTCTATCTCTCTCTCTCTCTCTCTTCTCTACATATACAACTCATGTATATTCATATGTTCATAGCCATCGCTAGAACCAGAAACAAATTGGAAAAAAGTCGTTTCCCTCCCTTCTACTTTCCACTCACAGCACAGTGTATATAACGCCTACAAGTTATGCAACCAAAGCGTGCTGTGTCGCTTGACCTTATTCACCTCATTCACCACACAATCTATCACTTTACGAACACTATAAATAACCCCCTATCCATGGATCGCATCACCGACCCAACGGTGACTCCCAGATCTCCCATCCTTTCCGTTTAACAAATACCCCAGTCCGTGCTGGTTGTGGGGATGCAGAGGTGATCTCGGGCTTTAGTAGCAACAACCAGCACACTCTAACATTCCTTTCCCTTCCCAACTGACTAGGAGGACGTGGCCGGCGCCGTTATTGATCCAAAATGTATGAGCTGCTAGAATTGCACTTTGAGAATAAGTGGAGTGTACAAGCCCTTATTCATTTGGATCTCAGTGCAATTGGTACCAGCTCAGATCAATCACGGAGTAGCAACCATTGACATGTACAGTCAGATTTGATCGTGATGATCGTTGATCGAATTCATCTAGGACTAAAGATAAGATTAAAGTAAAATTTTTCTTTGCAATTTTCCGCAGCTTTTGTGCACTAATGCCTTCAATTATATAATTAATTCTTCTAAGTATTCCTCCAGTTCTAGTGGATTCTCGAAACATTTCTTCAGAAAATCAAATACCGGGATCCATCACAAATCAGGAATTTGTACAAGAATTTCACCAGTATCTTAATCTGAAGTTTCTGCAGACATTTTTTCAAGAGATTTGTACAAAAACTCCTCTACAGATTTTATCAGGGATTCCTCTAGAAATTTCTATAGTGATTCTCTTAAAAACCTCTTCCAGAGTTCTTCCAAAAGATTATCATGATTTTTTTTCTAGTAATTTAGTAGATATCTTAAGGATTTTCTTCACATATGCTCCCAGACATTCCTGCAGGAATTGCTTCAGAGATAACTTTTGGAATTATTTCAGGAATTTCTGTCCAAAAAATTTCGAAGAATGCCTTAGGGGAATATCCAAAGTGTCACCAGGAGTTTTGAAGAGATTCCTTCAAACAATCCTCAAGGTATTTCTTTGGAAATTCCTTAAGAATGTTATCAATAATTCTCCTAGTAGTAAATGTGCAATTTCTGGAAGAGTTTCAGAAAAGCAAGCTTCTTGCAAGCATCTGTTAAGGAATCAAAAAATATATATCTGACAGCAACGTTGGATCAATTTCTGAACAACTGATATTTTGCAGGAATCCCTGAAATTCTCAAGGAGCGCATTGGAAGAATATCCAAAGCAATCTCTAATAATATTTGAAAATTATGGGAGGTTTTCGTCTTTCAGTCACGGTAAAAACGTTGATACTTCTATATCATTGCCAACGTATTGATCCTTGGGTTGAGATCTTCCTCATTTCTGCATTTCTGAAAAACTTGGATTCACTGAAGTTCCTAAAAAATCTCTCAAATTCTGAAGATATGTACCTACAGAGATATTTTTGAAAGAATCTCTGCAGGAATTTCAAAAGGAATCCGAGCTAGAATTTCAGAAGGAATCTGAAATGTAATTTCAAAGAGAATCCTTGAAGGTTTTTTGAAAAATATCTCCAGTAGAATTCCTGAGGAAATCTCAGGCAGGAAGAACTCTTGAATGATTTTCTAGAATTTTTGAGGAATATCTGAAGAAATCTGAGAAAAATTTTTCAAGGACAAGGAATACCACATAGAAATTTGTGAAGAAATTCCGTGTTAAAAAACTGAAGAACCTCCACGCAAACCTTTGAAGGATTTCATGAATACGTTTATTGAGGATTTTTTGGAAACTTTTCTGGAGAATTCTTCAAGAATTAATAGAGAATTTTCTAGAAGTATTGCTGGAACAATCTGTGGATGCACTTCTGAAGCACTTCTGAGCAATGGATCTTCATGGAAAGCATCAAGATAAGCTTCTGAAAAGATCCCTAGAAAGGTCTCTTGAGAAATTCCTGGGAAAAATTTCTTAAAAATACCTTAAAGAATTCAAGGTGAAATTCAAAGATTCATGCTTAGAAATATCAGAAAAACATGGATAAATATCTGGAGGTATTCCTGTAGAAATTTCTGCTTGAATCTCTGGAGCAATTTCTGCATTGAAGGCAATAATGTGATAATCTCCAGGAGAATTCCTATAGGATTTTGTAGATGAATCCCTGAAGAAATTCCTTGATAAATTTCTGCATGAATTTTCAAAGGAATCCCAAGAGCAATTTCTGAAGGAATCTCTGGGGCAACTTTGGAAGGAATTCATAGAAGATGTCTTCACAGAATCCTTGAGCAAATTCATCACAATATTTTATTAATAATTTCAGAAGGTACAGGTCGGACTCGATTATCCGGAGTCTGGTTGTGGCATTTCTCAAAATAATTTCTCGGGAACGGAATGCTGTAAGATGCCGCAATTTTGACTGATCACTAATCAAAGTTGGCTTGATAACGTGTCAACATTTCAGTTTCATAAAGCATTCCGTTCTCCAGATATATGTTTGAGAAGCATCAGCATCTGACTCCGGATAATCAAGTCCGACCTGTATCATCTCCGAAGCAATTTGTAAAGGAATCTCTGTAAGAATTTCTTAAGGAAACTTTGGAAGAATTTCCGAAGCAGTTTGTAGAAGATTTTCTAAAGAAATCTTCGAATCATTTTTTAGAGAACTCTAAAAAAAACTCTAGGTGGATGTATTTCTAAGGATACTCGTGGAAGGTTTTCTAAATGGATCATTCTATAAATTTTCAGAGGAAACTCTCGAAGAATTCAGTGAAGGTTTTCTGAAAAAATTCTTGAAAAATTTCTAAAACAATCCATGCAAGACAGTCTTTAAATATCATAGGAGAAATGTCAGAGGATCAGCAAGTGAAATATGAGCTGATTAATCAGTGAATAACTTGGAGTAACCTCTAAGATACCACTGGAGAGGGGCGCGCACGCCCTACACGGGTTCGTAAAATCTCCGCATATCAATCTGTTCCATAGACTATAGTGGATTGACTTGAATGTTAAGGTTTCCAATTTACAAGAGTATGAAGATTTTGGTCGCTTACGCTGCCTAGTGGACAAATCTCATTCGTAATAGCTCCGAGACCTGTACTCCAGGCATTCACATCCTTCAGAATAACCCTTGCAATGGCAGGACGATCAAAAGTTTTACAAAAATCGAGATCACAGTGGTAGTTCAAGCTTTCAAATTGAAATTTTGTATACATCAAAGGGAAATAGTTGTACTATAAGATGTCCAAATGTACATCCTCCTTCGCCATCCCTCTCCCTTTTGGTGGCGTGTCGAAAAAGGTGGATGTTTTCGTATTTTTCGGAAATACTTCGTAAAATTGTTTGCATCCATGACATTCGTAATTCAAAAATAGGTTTCGGAGATACTTAAAGTCCGATTTGCTGGAGTAAGCAAGTCAAATAAACCTAGATCATCCTATGGCCTCCAATACTCAGTAAGTGCTTGATTGTAATCTATGCAACAAATTCATGGGACAATTATGTCATAATACTTTTAGACTCCTAAGGCATAAGCTGGCAGCTGTTTTCATTTTGCGTGGTAGTTCTATGATATACAAACTATTCTGAAGTTAATGCTTACGGACATTCACTGACAATCACCGTTCAATCAACGCTTGCAGTTTACGACTATTGTAATCCATGGTACTTCACAATGCTACAAAAAAAGTTTTTGAGATTGTACGGCATTGTAAGGCGTGCAAAATGTTTTAGAGCTCAGAACTTTCTACCAAATCTACCTCAATCGTCACTCTATTTACGTTTGCAGTTAGTGTCCTCTGATATACTGGATGCTTCACTCCACAACCTAGCCAGAAGGCTTCACACGGTTGTTGAATACACTACTAAAGTTGATTAAATGACCTGATGCTCAGGATTTTCACATTCTACATAATCTTCCTGAATTGCCATTCAATCTACGTTCGCAGTTATTGTTCTCTGTTATCCATATGCTCCACAATCCAACGAGAAGACCTTTTCATGGTTGTTGGATATTGCTATGTTTGCTAAATATCCTGTAGTTCTACAAAATATACCCGAATCACTATTCAATATATATTTGCAGTCATTGTCCTTTGATATCCATGATGCTCCCAATGAGAAGGCCTTTTCACGGTTGCCGGATATTGTTAAGTTCACCAAATGTCCTGGTGCTCCGTAATGCTATGAAAAAATCTTTTTGAGATAGAAGGATATTGTAAGTTAATTAAAATGATCAAGAGTTTAGGACTTTCAAGTTTTAATTCTACAGAATCTACCTCATTCGATTTTCAATCTACGTTTGTAGTCAATGTCCTCTGATATCCATGATGCTCCACAATCCATCAAGAAGGCGTTTTTATGGTTATTATTGCAATACTTGCTACATGTCCTGAAGTTCAGGACTTTCAAGTTCTACAAAATCTACCACAATCGTATGCAGTTATTGTCCTCTGATATCTATGATGCTCCATAACCTAACGAGCAGACATTTTTACGGTTGCTGGATATTGCAATACTAGCTAGAAGTCTACCGCAAACATCGTTCAATCTACGCTTGCGGATTACGATCATTGCTATTCATGGTACTCCGCAGTGTTATGCAACAATCTTTTTGATGTTGTTCGACATGGTAAGGTATGCAAAATGTTTTGGAGTTCGAGACTTTCAAGTTGTACAGAATCTACCTTAATTGCCATTCAATTTATGTTTGCAGTTATTGACCTCTGATATTCGTGATGATCCACAACTCAACGAGAAGGTCTTTTTACGTTCGTTGGATATTGTAAAGTTTGCCAAATGTCCTGAAGTTCTACAAAATCTACCACAAAAGCCGTTGAATCTACGCTTACGATTTACGGTGGGTTTTATCCATGGCACTCCTTAATGTTATGAGAAAATCTTCTTGAGGTTGTACAACATTGTAAGGTATGCAAAATGCTCTGGAGTTCAGGACTTTCAAGCTCTACAAAATCTACCATAATCACCATGTAATCTACGTGTGCAGTTATTTTCCTCTGATATCCATGAGGCTCTACAATCCAATGAGAAGGCCTTTTTACGGTGGTCGAATATAGTGAAGTTTGCCAAATGACCCGAAGTTCGTGACTTTCATCGCCGTTGAATCAACGCTTACTGTGTACGGACATTGTTATTCATGGTACTTTGCAATGCTACGAAAAAAAAACTGTTTGAAACAAGGAAAGAATACGATCATTCAGCAACTTACCATTTCATCAAAATCTCTCGAAAAACGAAATCTAGCGCACATTTCGATTCTCTTTCGAAAGGGAAAGATGTACAGGTCGGACTCGATTACCCAAAGTCGGGTTGAGAGGCATCTCAAACACGTATATGGAAAACGGAATGCTATACGTAGCTTAAATTTTTACTGAATCTTCGTAAGAGAAATAGACCCAAGTAACGCACAAGTCATATTAGAGTTACGGCAACGCAGATTTTGGTTGTATTGTAGTAAATGAGACGTTATTCTAACGTTATGTTGAAATAACGTCAAAATTACTTCTATACAACCAAAACTTGCGCTGCCATAACTCTCATATGGCATGTGTGTTACTTGGGGAGCACATGATGATTACATTAAAACTTTTAGATTGTATTGAAATCTTTTTTTAATAATTCCACGGTGCATTTTATCTCACCCTTTTAAACTTGTCTCGGTGTTCCATCAGAGAACTATTGTGTTAAATTTTCACAACAATAAAATAGCATGAAACGAGATCACCATATCATGGGCTTCATACGTTACTCCAACGAACAATACATACCTATAAGCTTAGCTTAGACAGACTGTACATGTCAATTGTTGCTCCTCCATGATTGATCTGAACTGGTATTCATTCTCAAAGTGCAATTCAAGCAGCGCATTCATTTTGGATCACTACCAGGCAGTTAGTTGGGAAGGAATGTTAGAATGTGATGGTTGTTGCTGCTAGAGATCGAGAGCACTCTGCGTTCCACAACCAGTACGGTTGGGGTATTCGTTAGTTGGGTATTTTATGAGATCTGGAAGTCACCTTTGGTCGGTGTTGCGATCAATGGATAGGGGGTATATTTAGATGATAGATTGTGTGTAGATTGAAGGATGAAGCGGCTCAGTTCACTTGGTGCATAATTTGTAAGCGTTATATGATAGATTGACACTGTACTTTGAAAGTTGAAAGGAAGGGAAACAGCTTCATCAATCCATTTCTGTTCTTGTGATGCCTATGAATTTATGAATATTCATGAGTTATATAAGTAGAGAAATGAAAGAGAGAAAGTAGGAAGAAAGATACAAAAGAAGAACAAAGGGTCAGGGCAGGCCAGGGATTGAACCCAGAACCTTCTGCAAACGAATCAGACGCAGTAGCCGCTACACCACCAAGCCCGTTTGTATTAGCCGAACAATAAGACGATAAAGGCTAAAAATATTGGGCAAATGGTTACTTGGAAAAGCATATAAAGAAGCTTATGGCAACATTACATTCCTCTTCTATGTACATTCCAACGGTTTTGCTTTACACATTTCTTTACATATTTCGATTCTATGTTAATATAAATTCTCACCTGACTCCTTCTGTCCTGAGACTGTCGATAATCGGACAGAATAGCACGCTTATACCGCATAGAGGTTCGTCGCTTGCAATAGTGTTGAAGTCTTTTGAATATTTAGCAATGAACAATTTGTCCAAGCCAAGAATAAAACATACTGCAACACTCATGCCCTACATCGGCCGCGTGTGTTAATCTAGAGCACATCTCCAGCATCATGATTACCATCGAATAGACCCCCGAGCCCCATGATATTGAAACTTCAATCTAACCACATCGCCCGACTTGGCACACGACCCGCGCGCTCAAGTTCTCATGATTGTTCTCCCAAGTTCAGTCACTATTTCCACACCGCAACAACCCCTCTGGGAAAATTAACCTCCCTCGATTCTGACCAATTCGTTCTGCGGTTCTCCGAAGAACCCGCGCACATCCACCGTATGTTCTCGCGTGCAACAACGCCTTTCGCAACGGAAGATGCCCTAGAAAACTTGCAGAAAAACTAAAAAAGCTCCTGCGCAACAATCTGCCTCAGATCGCAGAGAATTGCAGAGCGCGCATACGCTCGCTCGTGCTATCTTAACGACCCTCCGGCTCCCGCAAAGACCGCAACCATCCGAGTTGATTGTGGCGGGCACGGGCGGAAAGATGTGGAAATTGAAAACTGAGTGGAAATATCCTGCCTGCAGCAGTCGCACTGCGCCATCCATGTGATCGCCTCCTCAAGCCAATCGATCCAAAAAGTGTTGAAGATGCAGAAGCGCTTCGGTTCGGCTGGGACCCAGCCCAGCCCGCAAGTGGAACAATGCAATCAAGCTTGGCTAGAAGAGCTACATAGGTAGGTATGTACTGGTCGCAAGCCGCCTGATGACCCAGAGGCGATCGGCAGCCGCAGCAGCAGCAGTGGTCGGTCCTCCGATCAATTTAATGGGAGCTTCAGAGTGGTATCGCGCGGGTCCGAAGTGTGCCAAGAGCTAATGTGAGTGAGAAAGAGAGGGGGGGGGGAGAAAAATTGCAGCGGACTTGACTTTGAGTGGGTGGATATGTTGGATGGGTTGTGGTCGAAGTCGACGGCGGTCATGGAGCGGAACAGCAGCAAACTGTAGCTGATTGCTGCAGATGGGCAGCACTAATGTGCAATCACCAATGTGGGCTATCGCGCCCACAAGTGGAAAATGAGAGGATGTGCCATCGCGGAACTGGCTTTTCATGGGCTGTTAGCTCCGGGAAGAAAATGGCGGCCTTTTGAAACTGCCATCGGTCGTCAAGAATTGGGCAGAGTTATGAACTCAAACAAGGTAAAACTGCACAGTAACAAAAAGGAACGATCCAGAAAGCTCGGTGGCTCCAGTATTTCAATAAACAATAATCCAATACGTTTGCTGAGTCATACATCCGCAGAATGCACGATTTATTCGCCCGCATCTTAGTGCTGGTGCTCCGCAAACTCATTATGTTCAATCATGCTATCTGATCTGTCAGTCCACCACTCGGCCTGTGCGCTAAAACTGCGCCGGAATGCACAGTTCTCGGTTGGGGGCAAACATGATTAGCGGCTCATTTTATCACCCCTTTGACCACGACGCGACGCGACGGACAAACACCGAGCGGCGTGGCACCAGCAGCGCAGGCGCAGTAGTACCTGCGGTAGTTTCGCTATCTAAATCAGATTCACGATTGGACGGTGACGTCTATTAGATGGCCGACGGATTTGCGCGGGATTCCATTTCAGTCTAAGTTCCAGCAGTGCCATACAGTTTGCACGCCGTGGAAAGTTTAAGTGTCAAGGTGTTTTCCCTCAGTCACTACTGACTGGTAAAGCCCCGTCCGTCGCTCCACATCTTCTCAGATGTGCACTTGCACTCACTACTGCTTGTTGACATAAATATAATCTGAATAACTCAACTCGGCGTCCATCGCGGGATGTGGACACCGCCTCTGGGCTTCCCGTCAGACGGACGGACGGTGCCCGGTCGGTCATGATTAACGCGAGTGGCGTTGTTTCACGACGGGAGTCGCCACTACCGTTCTCCGAGACCGAGGGACACACCGAGAGCATGAAAAATGCGGAAATCATACGGGAAGCGAATTTATCGGGATCATGGTGCGATTCACGCCCGCATGCTAATGGGCTAGATGTCAGCTTTTCCCACCGTTGGTTGTTGTGTTGTTGGCCCAAGCGGACGCGCGCAGTTGAGCGGTTGAATCGGCGAGGTTTCGAAAGAAAATTGAGAGCAGCAACATCACAACCGCTCGCCATATGAACGGTATCGATCATTCGAGGGGACCATTTGGCAAAAATTAAAACGACATTTCCTTTTTCGATACCGATCTCGTCATCGTGGCTTCGCAGATGACGACGGTGCCGTCGTCGGTTGGCTGCCAGCCGGTGTCTGGTGATGCTTCGATCAGATTTGGGCAAATCTGTGGCCCGTGCAGAGCCAGAGCCGGGTTGCCAGATGACATTTTTATAATCGTTAAAAAGTTTGCTAGAAACAAAACAGGCACTGAGAATCCTGAGCAGGATTCTCTCAGAATCCTGAGCAGGATTCTCTCAGAATCCTGAGCAGGATTCTCTCAGAATCCTGAGCAGGATTCTCTCAGAATCCTGAGCAGGATTCTCTCAGAATCCTGAGCAGGATTCTCTCAGAATCCTGAGCAGGATTCTCTCAGAATCCTGAGCAGGATTCTCTCAGAATCCTGAGCAGGATTCTCTCAGAATCCTGAGCAGGATTCTCTCAGAATCCTGAGCAGGATTCTCTCAGAATCCTGAGCAGGATTCTCTCAGAATCCTGAGCAGGATTCTCTCAGAATCCTGAGCAGGATGCTCTCAAAATCCTGAGCAGGATTCTCTCAGAATCCTGAGCAGGATTCTCTCAGAATCCTGAGCAGGATTCTCTCAGAATCCTGAGCAGGATTCTCTCAGAATCCTGAGCAGGATTCTCTCAGAATCCTGAGCAGGATTCTCTCAGAATCCTGAGCAGGATTCTCTCAGAATCCTGAGCAGGATTCTCTCAGAATCCTGAGCAGGATTCTCTCAGAATCCTGAGGAGGATTCCCTCAGAATCCTGAGCAGGATTCTCTCAGAATCCTGAGCAGGATTCTCTCAGAATCCTGAGCAGGATTCTCTAAGAATCCTGAGCAGGATTCTCTAAGAATCCTGAGCAGGATTCTCTCAGAATCCTGAGCAGGATTCTCTCATAATCCTGAGCAGGATTCTCTCAGAATCTTGAGCAGGATTCTCTCAGAATCCTGAGCAGGATTCTCTCAGAATCCTGAGCAGGATTCTCTTAGAATCCTGAGCAGGATTCTCTCAGAATCCTGAGCAGGATTCTCTCAGAATCCTGAGCAGGATTCTCTCAGAATCCTGAGCAGGATTCTCTCAGAATCCTGAGCAGGATTCTCTCAGAATCCTGAGCAGGATTCTCTCAGAATCCTGAGCAGGATTCTCTCAGAATCCTGAGCAGGATTCTCTCAGAATCCTGAGCAGGATTCTCTCAGAATCCTGAGCAGGATTCTCTCAGAATCCTGAGCAGGATTCTCTCAGAATCCTGAGCAGGATTCTCTCAGAATCCTGAGCAGGATTCTCTCAGAATCCTGAGCAGGATTCTCTCAGAATCCTGAGCAGGATTCTCTCAGAATCCTGAGCAGGATTCTCTCAGAATCCTGAGCAGGATTCTCTCAGAATCCTGAGCAGGATTCTCTCAGAATCCTGAGCAGGATGCTCTCAAAATCCTGAGCAGGATTCTCTCAGAATCCTGAGCAGGATTCTCTCAGAATCCTGAGGAGGATTCCCTCAGAATCCTGAGCAGGATTCTCTCAGAATCCTGAGCAGGATTCTCTAAGAATCCTGAGCAGGATTCTCTCAGAATCCTGAGCAGGATTCTCTCAGAATCCTGAGCAGGATTCTCTCAGAATCCTGAGCAGGATTCTCTCAGAATCCTGAGCAGGATTCTCTCAGAATCCTGAGCAGGATTCTCTCAGAATCCTGAGCAGGATTCTCTCAGAATCCTGAGCAGGATTCTCTCAGAATCCTGAGCAGGATTCTCTCAGAATCCTGAGCAGGATTCTCTCAGAATCCTGAGCAGGATTCTCTCAGAATCCTGAGCAGGATTCTCTCAGAATCCTGAGCAGGATTCTCTCAGAATCCTGAGCAGGATTCTCTCAGAATCCTGAGCAGGATTCTCTCAGAATCCTGAGCAGGATTCTCTCAGAATCCTGAGTAGGATTCTCTCAGAATCCTGAGCAGGATTCTCTCAGAATCCTGAGCAGGATTCTCTCAGAATCCTGAGCAGGATTCTCTCAGAATCCTGAGCAGGATTCTCTCAGAATCCTGAGCAGGATTCTCTCAGAATCCTGAGCAGGATTCTCTCAGAATCCTGAGCAGGATTCTCTCAGAATCCTGAGCAGGATGCTCTCAAAATCCTGAGCAGGATTCTCTCAGAATCCTGAGCAGGATTCTCTCAGAATCCTGAGCAGGATTCTCTCAGAATCCTGAGCAGGATTCTCTCAGAATCCTGAGCAGGATTCTCTCAGAATCCTGAGCAGGATTCTCTCAGAATCCTGAGCAGGATTCTCTCAGAATCCTGAGCAGGATTCTCTCAGAATCCTGAGCAGGATTCTCTCAGAATCCTGAGCAGGATTCTCTCAGAATCCTGAGCAGGATTCTCTCAGAATCCTGAGCAGGATTCTCTCAGAATCCTGAGCAGGATTCTCTCAGAATCCTGAGCAGGATTCTCTCAGAATCCTGAGCAGGATTCTCTCAGAATCCTGAGCAGGATTCTCTCAGAATCCTGAGCAGGATTCTCTCAGAATCCTGAGCAGGATTCTCTCATAATCCTGAGCAGGATTCTCTCAAGGATTCACTTCAAGGTATTGTCTGGTGTCATGTTTTCATATCGAAGATAAAAAATCCCTCTGGCTACCCTGCTACAAACTCACTTTCCAAGCGGCATAATCCTCTGCGGAGAGGTCTTCAACGATCCAAATGCGACGTCATGCAGTCGAACCCTATCTTGATAGAAATCAAATCACGCTCATTAGAGAAAATAAATCAAACCTCGAAAGGGAGCTCGGTCGTCGTCATCGTCGTCACCGCGATCACCGCATTCATCGATTGCAGACAGACAGACGAACTGAAGTTCCAACTGAAAGTGAAGAAGCGAGGGACTCGACGGGTCCCTCAGCCGCCGCCGGCTTGTATGACATAAACGCCGAGCAACCCGTAAAAGGTGATTTTTCTTCACTTTTCCCGATCCCCTGTCGAGCTCGATCGACGATCGTCTGTCGATTGTCGATTGATTAGGCGGCGGAGAAAACGGTCCGATTTGGCGATTACGCGATTCACCGCGATCAATTTCGGAGACATAGAGACACGCACACACGTCATAAATAAAACATTAAACGATCTCCATTCATAACCGACGAAGGGGGTTTTGGGCCATTTGGCTCGAATCGTGAGGTCTTTGGCTTCCACCACCTTTCATCCTATCCTAATTAATTTCCTATTCGGCATCAGAATTTGAACGCGAGCCAACAGAAAGGCATGTAAGCCTAATGATCGAATCCCTCGGCCTAGCAGCGATCTAGTCAAACGACGATGAATTTCGCCAATTCTTCGGGGACGTTTTAGGAGTCAATCAGAAGCACAAAATTATACAACCACCAAACCGAAAACGGGTATGACCGATTCGACTGCTGATTGTGGAGCAGATCTTGTCAATCAATCCGATTCGGAGGAGGAGGGAGGAGGTTCGTCACTTGTTGCTACGCTGTTGCTCCAAGCATTGAAGTCACTTTCGGAATGATGGCGATGGTGACGACAGTGGAGGAAGGGAGAAAGCCGCCCGTAATCTGCGGAGATTGATTGCCCCTGAGGTCTTGAGGTAATCCAATTTTGACATCGATTTGAATGAACTTTCGACGACGACGCCGACGACGAGGTTGGTTGGTCTGTCGTGTCATTGCACGCAGCTGGAGGTAGCTGGAGGAAGATCTGCTCGGGTTGATAGTGTCGCGTTTTGGTTAAAGGCTCTCTGATCCAGTTTTGGGTTAGGTAATGCGATAGCTCGAGGCGACGAGATGTAATGAAGAATTTAAAAGAAAATAATCTTTTAACTGTGCTCAGAGTCATGGTTTTCATCGTTTTTCAGTGTTTCATTTCCATTATACAATTTATCCTCCAAGTACTCGGTCAAACCTAAGTTCACAGTCAAGGAAAGTGACGAACACTGGCGCAGTATTACTTTGCATACCATTCACAGTCGCATAGAGGCTTCGCATATTGTTCCAATCCATGCTTTCCTCTACTTTAGCAATCATTGTTCTACTTGAACTTTCATGTGTTAGGCATCGCAAATTTGTGATTATTATCTCTAAAGTCATCCAAAAGTGAAAGTGAAGTTTTCGTGTTGGAAAGTCAAGAAGTTAACATACCTCATTGCTGCTGCCATAAATAATCTATTTATAGATGTTAAATTGCTGATTTATTCATCAGGTATTACCAGAGAAAAAGCAATGTTCATTAACTGTACCCCAGCCAAAACTCTGTTCAAATGAAAGTCTAATTGGCAGATGTCGTCCAGCGATTATTGGCGTCATCAAATCTGTCATTCAAACCATCCCATTGTGTCACATCTCGGCTCTATTCACTGCACAATTGAAGCGTCTATTCGGTATCACAATCAAGAAATTACACACCTCCCGGCGTGCGAGCGAATGTGTGCAACTTTTTTACCTTCCATCTTCTCCATTCGCAGCTCCCCATATCACACGCCAGCGATCTAATAAAATTCCAAACCATCGGCGCGCAAAAAACGCTGGAAACAAAACACACAAACCATCATCATTATCCCCCAAGAAAACTTGCGCGATCCATTAATAGGCAGTGATTTCAATTAGCGCCCGTTTTGCTCTCAGCTCGCCCGAGCACAAACGAACGAATGAGCCTCAATCAGGGGGGCCTCCGCCACCGCCGCCGTTCTTTTTCAACCACCGGCGTACGTGCCCCCTTCAAAAAAGTTATCGCTCTCTTTCATCTGGATGGCAGCCGGCCGCACAGCGCAGCGGAGGGCAGAGCGAAATCCATCATTCCCCGAACAAAACAATCCATTCAACACCTTTCGTAATCAGACAAAACGATGCGCGATGCGATGCAGCTGGTACTAGGTAGATGAGATGTGCTCGTGCGCGCAAATCTAATCTTTTGCTGCCCTGCTCCACCTCTCATCCGATCCGAGCGCGGAGCAAACCATTACAAAACGTTTTTAATTATAGTAATAAACGGCGGCCGAACGCGAACGAACGAGTAAAACCGAAACAATGAGACGAAAAAGTGAGTGAAAAATTCCTCTCTGCCCCCGCACACTGCTGAAGGGGAAGTCTTGCTGCAACCAACAAGCCGAAAATCCCACAGTGGGAACCCCGGGCCATCGTCAGCCAGCTGCGCGTTGTTTTTCCAGTTACACTGAAAAAATGAAATCACTTTAAACATGGAAAGTTAGGCAAACCTTGTGAAAAAAAAAATAAATAAATAAATAAAACAAAAAAAAATAGTTATGTTCCTGGTTTTCAGATTATGACGCTTGTTTTGCTCTCTCTCCAAGCCCATAAATATAACGCTGAACCACTCTTTATTCCTAAAAATTGAATCTTCACTACAAGTTTTTCAATTATGCAAAAACATTTCTCATAAAAGTTTTGGAAAAAAATGGAAAAAAAAATAAAATAAAACTATGTCTGGCATCTGAAAAACAACGTCCATAAATTACGTCACGCTTTGAGGGGTGTTGGAGATTCAGCAAAATGGAACATAATTTATGAACGATCCCTGAACCTATCTATCTTGGTTTAAGGCAAAACTGGATATATTTTCTCATATATTATTTTGTTTTTTTTTACATCGGAGCATTGTTTTCGAAAGCGATTTCCATACACATTTAATCCCTTCGGGACGACTTTTCTTTCCAACCTCGCCACTGTAGAACACGTCAGCGAGGTGCGAATGACCCAACCGTCCTAAAAGGGTTAAAGAAAGGACCAAGGAAAATGTTCATCAGTTTTTCAGAAACCATTTTTTTTTTTTTCAATTTCATTTTGAATGGTTTCTGTACAACTGAAAACATTTTCTACTAGGAAAAAATGTGTATGGAAACCGATTTTGAAAATATTGCTCTGTAATTAAAAAAAACATGTAAAAATGCAACCAGTTTGGCCTTGAAGTGCAAAACAAAGTAAAAGTATAAATTAAACTATTTTTTTAAATCTTGTGTCTCTCCTCACGCCTTACACTCTTATTTGGATTCACTTTTCCCACCCAAATAGGAACATTTTTGAAGCTCGTGTCGGAAATTTTTCAAATTTTATTTCGTCAAGGTCGCTCTCAAATGTCAAGCTTGTAAAAAGTTGAAGATAAAAGTAGCACCAATTTACTAGTTTCCATTGGAATCCATGACGTTACGTGTTTTTTGTACCCTCAACGACACAGAGAATTTTTCATTTCCATACAGATTTGATAAAGATTTTTGGAAAATAATCTGGAACGTCTGTTCAAAATATTTTGAAAATTGCAAGAATTTTCTTCAGAGATATTATTTGGAGACTTTTTTTTGTGATAAACTTCAATTATGCTTCAATACTACTTACGTGTGTTCTCGAACTCTGTGTCTTATCAAGAGTTTGATCACAGTTTTGTTCAGGAATGACACAAAAAAACAAGACGAAGAATTTTTGAAAATTCTCTTTAACCCTTTGGAGCCAGAACCATAGAAACGGCTGTATAAATTCACCCATTCGATGAAACAGAATACTGTCTTCGGCAAAGTTGCTGCAAATTGAGTCCTCTATTAGGGAAACATTGGCATATTTGTATTTGGAGCTACATTGAGAACCTAGAACATCCTGAACACCATAAAAATTTGGAAAAACGAAAGAATTGCCATACCAGTTGAACTTGGATGGGGGTTACGTTTATATGTATTCATTTAACCTTTGTCAAGAATATCAAAAGGTGTTTTATATTCTTGGATGTTCTAGGTGTTCCAAACAAGTCCTTCAAATCTACAAGAACAATGTTATGTTTTTTCGCCACAAATAATAGAATTGCATAATCTACTGGGATCCGTGAAGCTCTTGACATCTACAATGCTATTTTTAGACACTATTATAGGGATATTCCAGGTCAGTCAAACTACCTTGGAGTTCAGAACTTCAGGTCTACACTCATAGCAAGAGCCATATCTGTTATACCGAGTATCGTTGCATAATCAACCGAAGTTACTGGAGTAATCTGAAGTACACTAGCTTATTACAAAACTTTGGGACATTCAGAATCGTTCAAACTGTTCTATAATGAAGTCCTTCAAATCTTATAAGTTCTTATAACTTACAAGTTGATTAAGATCGAGCCCTGAGGAAAATTCAAAGCAAGGATCGAAACGTTGGAAATGATATAAAATTATCGACGATTTTTCCGTGACTGCAAGCCTAAAACTCTAAAGCTATCAAAACCCCAGTTTGGATGGACCCGGCTGATCTTATAATGTCCATTGAACATACAGAAGATTTATTGGACATGATAGATTACAAATCGTAGCTTTGTTTACTGAAGGAAGTTACCGTTACACCCGTAGACTTTAGGACCTAAACTCAAAAACAGTTTGGATTGCCTAGGATATCCCGACTGATCTAATACTGTCTATTAGCCTTTCAGAAGACTTACTGGGTATGGTAGATTACGAATCGTTGCTTTGTATACTGAAAGAAATTACCGTTACACCCGTAGACTTTAGGACCTGTCCATAAACTACGTAGACTTTTAGGGGGGAGGGGGGGTCTGGCCAAAGTCTACGGTCCATATCAATTTTGAAAATTTTGTAATGACAAAAGTCTACGAGGGAGGGAGGGGGAGTGTTTGATGTTGCCAAAAAAAAGTCTGCGTAGTTAATGGATAGCGCCAGCATCTAAATTCAAGAATAGTTTGGATGACCTAGGATATCTAGAAAAAATATCCTGCATGAAATTCAAACCTTTTTATGCTATTAAGCACCAAAACAATGGAAAAACGTAGGAAAAATTTCATATGAACACTTGAAAAAATTTCGGCTTCAAAGGTTAAAACTTGGTTTTGGAAATTTTCGTAAAATTGTAGCTGCTAGTTCATAAGGAATTCTTCATTATAACTTTTATGATGTGCCTAATTTTATGCCACACTAAACTGTTTTTCAATTCCTTTCAGTTTATTTTTTCCTATTCGAGGCCTGGTACCAAGTCCATTTTTATTTACTTGACCACCATTTCCGGCCAAATTACTATGAATTCCAATTAAGCAATTAAAGCGTTTAAGCAATTCTCTCTAAAGTCACTCGGAGCTGAAAATCTCAATTAAAAGGGGATCAATAATAATAATAATCTAAGTCACATGGCAATTATTTTGAGCATTCTTGCTAACATGAATGAACAAGTCAACAAATGAAATGATGCTTGTAAATAAAACCATGCTTTTTCAGTAAAAATCCACCAATCTCGTAAAGAAATTCATTGCAATTTGTTGAGCATCTCTTAGGAAAACTTCCAAGAGGAATTCCTTAAAAAAATATAACTGAATCTCACACTCACACAGTCATAGCCATAGACAATCGAAACAAGGAATTTCCGAATGTTATGTTACTAGGTGGATCCGGAGTTCATCGAAAATGATAACAGCAACAGCCGAGTATTTTAATGGTTCTACAAAAAAAAAATAATTAAAAAACATGCTTGCAAAACCAGTTGGCCAATTTTTTTTTTTTTTGTTCCAAAGACATTGATTGCAGTTTCCAAGAGAAATATACAGGGTGTTAGGTTCCTGAGTGCAAACTTTTTAAAGGGTGATAAAGGACCATAAATGGTGAAAAAAATTGTTCTACGCATATGGTCAAATCTCAACCGTTACGTAGTTATTGAACTTCCCATGTTTTTGACTCTTATTGCCTTAACTGGCAATAACTTGAAAATGGTCAAACTTATCGAAGTTGTTTTACCCTTATTCGAAAGATTATTGAATTTTCTATCAAATGGCATCTTTCAAACGATTGGTTTAGGTAATTAACTAAGTTTTCTAGGGCAAAATAGCTAAAAATAGTGTATGTTTATTGGTTTTTGTCAAATATCTTTGAAACATGCGTAATAAATTAAAGTTCTTTCTTAGGCAAAGTTGTGGCCTCTGTTACACTCTACAATTCGTTCTTTGACACCAAACTTCTAGCCCTTATCGTTTTCTTGCAATTTTTATTTAAATGTGCGGCACAATGCGCAAAAAAGTGCTTTCCATGACGATTGCAAATTTATGATCTGAAATGCGATGTTAAAATTGAAATTGCAACAAAACGATAAGAGATAGAAGTTTGATGTCAAAGAACGAATTGTAAAGTGAAACAGGGGCCACAACTTTGCCAAAGAAAGAATTTTAAATTATTACGCATTTTTCAAAGATAATTGACAAAAAATAAATTGAAACACACTACTTTTGAGCTATTTGCTCTAGAAAATTTAGGTTATTTACCTAAACCAATCGATTCAAAGATGCCATTTGATAGAAAATTCAATAATCTTTCGAAAAAGGGTCAAAAAACTTCGATAAGTTTGACCATTTTCAAGTTATTGCCAGTTAAGGCAATAAGAGTCAAAAAAATGGGAAGTTCAATAACTACGTAACGGTTGAGATTTGATCATATGCGTAGAACAATTTTTTTCACCATTTCCTCTATCACCCTTTAAAAAGTTTGCACTCAGGAACCTAACACCCTGTATATGAAGTGCATATTTTTTTGCATTTTTGCAGAATATTTAGCGTTATAATAAAAGTAACCGTTTCCTGTTTTCGAAATTCGGCTTTGAAAATAAAAACCATGTTTCCATATCAAAATTCTTAAAAAAATAAATAAAATTGACCAACTAGTTCGAAAATTATATTTTTTTTTTCACTTTGATGTTTTTTTTTAAATTTTTGTTAATAAGACTGACACAAATTTCGATTTTCTCTAATGTCTAATGTTGGCATTCGACTTTTGGGGGGGGGGGGGGCACACATAAATTATTTAGCAAATTTAAAAAAAAATTAAGTGAAATTAGGCCGACACAAATTTCGATTTTCTCTAATGTCACCCCCCCCCCCTGGGATTTTTTTTTTTTTGGAATTCGACTTTTTGGGGGGGGGGGGGGCAAATAAATTATTAAGGATATTTAAAAAATTTAAGTGAAATTAGAGTCGTCGAGAAATTTTTTTTTTTTAATAAATCCGATGAGTTGAAGATTTTGCCTCATTGTTTGGGTAATTTTCCATCAAATACGTTTATTATTTATCATCCCCCCTTGACGAGTCAACGAGCAAAGTGACAAAAGAAGAAAATGAGATTTGTTCCGGCCTAATGGCGAATGACGAAATAAAAAAAAAAGGTTATGAATATATTCGATGAACTACAAAACCAAAAAAATATCGATTTTCTATAAATGGTTTCTAGTGTATTATAAAATTTTCCCATACGAATAATGTTTGAATTCCTGGAATATTTGCTCGCAAAAGTACTGAATAAAATTCTTGTAGAATTCTTACACAATTTCTACTCAAATTTGTTTGTGGAAAATGTTATATATTCTGACAGAATCCTATTAACATCTGTTTTTTTTTTTAGAATTACAATTCATCCAATAAGTTCTCATATATAGCATCTCAACCATATTTCATGTACTTCCCAGCCAAAAAAAACCTTAAGTTCTCCTTCGAAAGTTCGTTATGAATCTTTTCAGAAACAAATTCATTTCGTTGTTGCAAAATTTCTGTAAAAAATATTCCAAAACTTACGAAAAATATCTCAAAAAGGTTAGCACAAAATTTAGGAATAACTCGGTTTTCAAAAAAAATCTTGTTTCAATATTTATTGAAAAATAAAGATAGTTGAATTATCTTTTCCGTGGACTGATGTGGACGTTTCTTCAACCTCTTCCACCTCCTCAAATGTCCGCGTACACTTCAGAAAAAAATATGTTTCAATATTTTGAAAACAAATAGGCAAGAATATTTGAAACAGTTTTTTCTTCCAGTGTGATAAAACACACTTTCAAACATGTAGTTTCCATACTACTCAACATTAGTATTCATTGCACTAATTTTTTTTTTAATTCATTGCTACTTGTTTTTTTGTTGATAAAACTTCTTGCAAACTATTGAAGGTCTTTTTTAATTTTATTTTTTTCTGTAACAACACAAATTACACCAAAATTTGAAAAATTCATAGTGTAATTCCGAATCAGAAACGTGGTTCCAAGTATTGCACTACGATGTCGTGAAATTGCAAAATTGCAATAAACAAAAATTTGGGAAAAGCCAGTAAAAGCTGGAATGGTTTGTAAATAACCATATCAATTTTAAAACTAAGTAAGCAAGTTAAGTAGTGTTTTTATATTATATGAAACTTCAAACAAGCCATTATGAACGAAAAGTTTGACAGATGCTCCAACACTGATACAATCTTCACCATATTTCAAAACCGCTGATTTTTTTTTTTTTTTTTTGATAAAAAATGTTAGGTTTTTCCAAATTCAGATTTATTTAATTTTTTACACTTTTTTGTTTGACTGTTATAAAGAAGAGTACAGCAATATTTGTTTTGTTGATGAATCTCTGTTTTTTAAATCTCATATCAATGCTGTCCACGTGAACATTTGACAAACCCTCTCCGTGAACAAACGTGGAATTTTAACGAATTTTTACATACCAGATTTTTTTTAAACAATTCATGCAATTAACTTTTTTTTTAAAGACTCAAGACAATTTTTTGAAAAAAAGGTTCATAAACAATTTACAAATCGAGCTCAATTCTCAACAGAAACAGCAAAACAAAACATATTTTTTTTATTTAGAACTTTGCAAAAAACATCGTTTTTCATGTGTAACACAAGTGAGCTTAGAGAAAGAATCGGAAGATCTCTTATAAATTCCTCAAATTTCGTTTTCTGATGTTATTTTATGGAATCTGCAAAAAATGTCTACAATTCTTTCCATGAAAATTTATCTAAAATTTCGTAAAAAAAAATACTAGAATTCCAATCATCAAATTCGTGAGTTTCTCAAAAAATCTCAAAAGATCCAGCTTAAAACTAATTGACCGGTTGCTTCGAAAACTCTTTCCAGGATTCCTTTAAAGGTTCTTTGAGAAATTCATTCGAGGGTTGCTGCAAAGTGCTTGTGTTCCTCTACGAATATTATCAAATCCCCTCTGAAATTTTTCTTTGGGATTTCTTTAGAATTTTTTCTAGAATTTTCTCAAGAAACACTTTTGGAATTTTTGTTAGGGGGAATTCTTTCAAAGATTTCTCCAAAAAATGCAATTCCAGAAGACTTTTTTCACTGAGATGCGAAAATTCTTTCAGTTTGTTCTTGTTTAAGCTCTTTCAGTTATTCCTCATGGGTTTGCTTAAGAAATTCAGATTTTTTTCAGGTAGTCTATAGGAATTTATTTTTTAAATACCACCAGATGTTTCTTCAGGTATTACACTATGTATAAAGGGAGCCTGCAGCCTGTGGAATTCCTCCAAAGATTTCTCTAGGCATCTCTTTAGAATGCATTCCTGACCATATTTTTTATTAAGAATAGCGGCAGAAATTCCAGAGATTCTTCCAGGAACTCTTCCAGGAATTTTCCTCGGTGAGTTTCACAAAAAAAATCTCAAAATATTCATCTTAAAACTAGTTCACGGGTTGCTTTGAAAACTCCTTCAGGGATTCCTTTGAAGGTTCTTTGACAAACTCATTCGAGGGTTGCTGCAAAGTTCGTTTGTTAATCCACGAATATTATCAAATTTTCCTCCAGAAATTTTTCTTTGGGATTTCTGCAGTAACTTTTCCAGAATTTTCTCAAGAAATGCTTTTGCAGTTTTTGTCAGGGGGAATTCCTTCAAAGATTTCTTCAAAATATGCAATTCCAGAAGATATTTTATTTTCACTGAGATGCAAAAATTCTTCCAGATTGTTCCTGTTTGGTAGGGTGTCCCAAAATTGCACATAGTTGAAAAGCTAGGGGGCTCCCCCTGCAAATGATAGCTAAGAGTGTTAGAAACAAACTTTTGTATGACGGCAATTTTCAGAAATGACGTTTAGAGGTCGCCCCGGCGAGATTTTTGAAAAATGGCCATTTTTCTTAATTAATTTCATACAAATATTTTACGGTACAAAAATTGGCAATACCCACCATTTTTATATTTTTTACAGCTTAATGTGGATCCAATCTACTTGAGAAAAGTATTTAACGACATGTTTTGCATGTTTTTTGATACTGAATTTTAAAATTTAGCAAAAATTTCATTTTTTGATATCTACCTTGTTGAGCATACGTGATTTTTCACTTTGTATGTGTTTTTGGGAAGCTCTTATGTGACATTTTTATAAAAATACCTAAAAAATCTAATTTCACCAAGTAGTAAATCGTGAATAACTCTAAAACGGATAGACAAAAAACGCCATGCTGTCTTCGGCAAAGTTTTTCCCCATAAAATTTCCCATCTTTTTATAGAAATTGTTTTAAATCAGCATTGGGTTGAGATACTTTTTGTGATAGGTAAAATGCATAATATATCAAAAAATGACAAATTTTATTAAATTAAAAAAAAAATCAATATCAAAAAGGTACCTGCAGAACATATCGTTCATCATTTTTTCTCAAGTAGTTTGGATTTATATAAAGCAGTAAAAAATATAAAGCCTGTATCCGCAATAATCGGGACACATCCCAAGTAACAAATTGACAACCTTTCAGCATTCATGCTTATTTATAAAGGTTTTATTGTAGCAATGTACATGCCACTTTACCTAAAGAGTGCATTTAAGGATGCAAAGCAATTACTTTACTACTGGCTGTCTCAATAACCTTTTGTAGCTAGAAAATAAAATCAGTCATTGATAAGTTTTAACAACTAATTTAACACGGCATTCTATGCCTTCATAAAGCCGTTCGATAAATCTGTCGAATTGATACTTATGAAAACCATAATAAAATGCTTTACAAGAGTGTTTCGTTTCCATAAATGCCACAACTAAACCATACGAACATCCGGCGGAGCGGCTATCGCCCCCGGTGGTCACTGTCATTTATTTTTTCATCACTGCGGGGAGTAGCGGAATGCTTTAAGGAACCACAATTTGCTAGCAGGTATTATTTGGAGAGTAGCAATCTTGTTATCCAGGTCCTTCCACGGAAATAGGACCTGAATAGATAAACCGATCACTACACCATGTCAAATTGGAAGGTTCGGACACGACAGAACTCTGAGTCCTCAAGAAAGCCGTTTGCGAAATATGAACTGACGCGGCTCGATGGTTTGCCGTTTTCCACTATGATGTTGCTACTGAATGTGAAATAGTAGTATTTATCTACCTATTTACATGCAGCCGCGATATGGAAGCGCTTTTGCACAATGTAAAATGAGAAGAATTTGCGCGAAAGATGATTCAAATGTAAACAAAGCGGTGCACCTGTCAAATTCTTATCCGGCTGCTGTTCGATCTTCACAAATGTTGAAAAAATGCTGAACGGTTTAATATCGGCTTTTAAAGCAACTTTTTGGCATGTATTCGGTGTTCATAAATGCGATTTTAAATTTGTTTGTATTAATGAATGCTTTTATAAAAGCAAAGCAGCAATGCTGATAAAAATGAGACTTTCGCATTCGCCATATTAACTGCAGAGATTTTCGTTGATATGAACTGTAATTTAGAACGCATTTTTATGTCACAATTCGTATTATTCAGCATCATCTTGCACAAAAACTGTGCCGTGCTATGGAAGAAACCATAACAGGAATGTTTAAGGCAAATTTCGTCAAAACTGCTATTTCAGCGAAAAACTTAACAACATTTTGTAATAAAATATTTTGAAATATTACAGATTTCGTTGGGGGAATTTGTTTTACGCATGTTTTACGGCACTTTTCACAGTAAATTTCATTGGCCCTTGGAAAATGAGGCACTATATAGCAAATAACTAGCCTTGATATTTTGTAATTTTGGAGCTTCACTGAAAGATTATTTATTTTTTAAGATGAATTTATCGAAGCAATTTATTATTTATAAATGCCACAATGTTACCATGAATGCCCTCGCTAGTGAAAGCAGCAGCTTCCAAGACAGAGTGACCTGGAGAAGGTTATTATAAATGTCATACTACTTTATTGCAATTGATATTTAGCACTCTTCACAACCTTCCTAAGGGTGGGCCAACTGGCCATATTCCATTCTCCATGACGTCTTGGTAGAAGCAATGAAGATGTTATTGCTTTGATATGTGTTTTATGGACATTGATTTATAGCAACCTTGTAGTACAGAATAAAACTCAAAATGTTACTTGGGATAAATATGGCTGTAACCCTGCAATAGATATATTAAAATTGTTCATATTTTGTCTGATAATATCTTAAGATGGGTTCATTTCACCTGCAAAATTTCATGTGAATCGGTGAAGTACTATTTGTTGTAGCAATGAAACAGTAGAACGCGAGCAATTGAATTTTGTACAGCCCCTGGTTTAGCTTGTCAGTGCTGTAATTTTTGAATTTGATAAAGGAAATGGCTAAATTTTTGAACACAAACCTCTCAATCTACTTCACTTGCATAGGCAGAATTTCAACAAAATCGATGCACTATCAACAATCTTATAGTCGAAACATGTATTGGGGCTGATCGTGATTTTAGCCCTTTTGTGTTCCTCTACGAATATTATCAAATCCCCTCTGAAATTTTTCTTTGGGATTTCTTTAGAATTTTTTCTAGAATTTTCTCAAGAAACACTTTTGGAATTTTTGTTAGGGGGAATTCTTTCAAAGATTTCTCCAAAAAATGCAATTCCAGAAGACTTTTTTCACTGAGATGCGAAAATTCTTTCAGTTTGTTCTTGTTTAAGCTCTTTCAGTTATTCCTCATGGGTTTGCTTAAGAAATTCAGATTTTTTTCAGGTAGTCTATAGGAATTTATTTTTTAAATACCACCAGATGTTTCTTCAGGTATTACACTATGTATAAAGGGAGCCTGCAGCCTGTGGAATTCCTCCAAAGATTTCTCTAGGCATCTCTTTAGAATGCATTCCTGACCATATTTTTTATTAAGAATAGCGGCAGAAATTCCAGAGATTCTTCCAGGAACTCTTCCAGGAATTTTCCTCGGTGAGTTTCACAAAAAAAATCTCAAAATATTCATCTTAAAACTAGTTCACGGGTTGCTTTGAAAACTCCTTCAGGGATTCCTTTGAAGGTTCTTTGACAAACTCATTCGAGGGTTGCTGCAAAGTTCGTTTGTTAATCCACGAATATTATCAAATTTTCCTCCAGAAATTTTTCTTTGGGATTTCTGCAGTAACTTTTCCAGAATTTTCTCAAGAAATGCTTTTGCAGTTTTTGTCAGGGGGAATTCCTTCAAAGATTTCTTCAAAATATGCAATTCCAGAAGATATTTTATTTTCACTGAGATGCAAAAATTCTTCCAGATTGTTCCTGTTTGGTAGGGTGTCCCAAAATTGCACATAGTTGAAAAGCTAGGGGGCTCCCCCTGCAAATGATAGCTAAGAGTGTTAGAAACAAACTTTTGTATGACGGCAATTTTCAGAAATGACGTTTAGAGGTCGCCCCGGCGAGATTTTTGAAAAATGGCCATTTTTCTTAATTAATTTCATACAAATATTTTACGGTACAAAAATTGGCAATACCCACCATTTTTATATTTTTTACAGCTTAATGTGGATCCAATCTACTTGAGAAAAGTATTTAACGACATGTTTTGCATGTTTTTTGATACTGAATTTTAAAATTTAGCAAAAATTTCATTTTTTGATATCTACCTTGTTGAGCATACGTGATTTTTCACTTTGTATGTGTTTTTGGGAAGCTCTTATGTGACATTTTTATAAAAATACCTAAAAAATCTAATTTCACCAAGTAGTAAATCGTGAATAACTCTAAAACGGATAGACAAAAAACGCCATGCTGTCTTCGGCAAAGTTTTTCCCCATAAAATTTCCCATCTTTTTATAGAAATTGTTTTAAATCAGCATTGGGTTGAGATACTTTTTGTGATAGGTAAAATGCATAATATATCAAAAAATGACAAATTTTATTAAATTAAAAAAAAAATCAATATCAAAAAGGTACCTGCAGAACATATCGTTCATCATTTTTTCTCAAGTAGTTTGGATTTATATAAAGCAGTAAAAAATATAAAGCCTGTATCCGCAATAATCGGGACACATCCCAAGTAACAAATTGACAACCTTTCAGCATTCATGCTTATTTATAAAGGTTTTATTGTAGCAATGTACATGCCACTTTACCTAAAGAGTGCATTTAAGGATGCAAAGCAATTACTTTACTACTGGCTGTCTCAATAACCTTTTGTAGCTAGAAAATAAAATCAGTCATTGATAAGTTTTAACAACTAATTTAACACGGCATTCTATGCCTTCATAAAGCCGTTCGATAAATCTGTCGAATTGATACTTATGAAAACCATAATAAAATGCTTTACAAGAGTGTTTCGTTTCCATAAATGCCACAACTAAACCATACGAACATCCGGCGGAGCGGCTATCGCCCCCGGTGGTCACTGTCATTTATTTTTTCATCACTGCGGGGAGTAGCGGAATGCTTTAAGGAACCACAATTTGCTAGCAGGTATTATTTGGAGAGTAGCAATCTTGTTATCCAGGTCCTTCCACGGAAATAGGACCTGAATAGATAAACCGATCACTACACCATGTCAAATTGGAAGGTTCGGACACGACAGAACTCTGAGTCCTCAAGAAAGCCGTTTGCGAAATATGAACTGACGCGGCTCGATGGTTTGCCGTTTTCCACTATGATGTTGCTACTGAATGTGAAATAGTAGTATTTATCTACCTATTTACATGCAGCCGCGATATGGAAGCGCTTTTGCACAATGTAAAATGAGAAGAATTTGCGCGAAAGATGATTCAAATGTAAACAAAGCGGTGCACCTGTCAAATTCTTATCCGGCTGCTGTTCGATCTTCACAAATGTTGAAAAAATGCTGAACGGTTTAATATCGGCTTTTAAAGCAACTTTTTGGCATGTATTCGGTGTTCATAAATGCGATTTTAAATTTGTTTGTATTAATGAATGCTTTTATAAAAGCAAAGCAGCAATGCTGATAAAAATGAGACTTTCGCATTCGCCATATTAACTGCAGAGATTTTCGTTGATATGAACTGTAATTTAGAACGCATTTTTATGTCACAATTCGTATTATTCAGCATCATCTTGCACAAAAACTGTGCCGTGCTATGGAAGAAACCATAACAGGAATGTTTAAGGCAAATTTCGTCAAAACTGCTATTTCAGCGAAAAACTTAACAACATTTTGTAATAAAATATTTTGAAATATTACAGATTTCGTTGGGGGAATTTGTTTTACGCATGTTTTACGGCACTTTTCACAGTAAATTTCATTGGCCCTTGGAAAATGAGGCACTATATAGCAAATAACTAGCCTTGATATTTTGTAATTTTGGAGCTTCACTGAAAGATTATTTATTTTTTAAGATGAATTTATCGAAGCAATTTATTATTTATAAATGCCACAATGTTACCATGAATGCCCTCGCTAGTGAAAGCAGCAGCTTCCAAGACAGAGTGACCTGGAGAAGGTTATTATAAATGTCATACTACTTTATTGCAATTGATATTTAGCACTCTTCACAACCTTCCTAAGGGTGGGCCAACTGGCCATATTCCATTCTCCATGACGTCTTGGTAGAAGCAATGAAGATGTTATTGCTTTGATATGTGTTTTATGGACATTGATTTATAGCAACCTTGTAGTACAGAATAAAACTCAAAATGTTACTTGGGATAAATATGGCTGTAACCCTGCAATAGATATATTAAAATTGTTCATATTTTGTCTGATAATATCTTAAGATGGGTTCATTTCACCTGCAAAATTTCATGTGAATCGGTGAAGTACTATTTGTTGTAGCAATGAAACAGTAGAACGCGAGCAATTGAATTTTGTACAGCCCCTGGTTTAGCTTGTCAGTGCTGTAATTTTTGAATTTGATAAAGGAAATGGCTAAATTTTTGAACACAAACCTCTCAATCTACTTCACTTGCATAGGCAGAATTTCAACAAAATCGATGCACTATCAACAATCTTATAGTCGAAACATGTATTGGGGCTGATCGTGATTTTAGCCCTTCAGACAACAATTAGTGAGCACCCCTTATTGTTTCGATTGTATTATTGAAAGTACTACACCAATAATCATCAAATTTTGCAGGATTATTATACACATAATAAACTACTTTCTGTGAAAATTTCATGAAAATCGGCAGAGACATTCAAAAGTTATGAATAGGCAAACATCGCACATAAAAAAAACATGAAACAATTTCTCTAACACGATCCCCTATCAACACCAGTAACTTTCAATCCAATTGATTAAAGTTGATGAAATTTTGCAAGAAAGTGTCTCTATAAGTATCATAACTGCTCACGAAGTTTCATTATTATCCTCACAGAACTTTGAATTGTAGCTGAAAAGAACCATCTAGTATGCGAATGAAAATTGGTGATAATTGTACAAAATCTTAAAAACCACGTCTGTTTGTTTCTCATCTACAGTTAAAAGTAATGCATCGATTTTTATGAAATTTTGCACAAATAATAAACATACATTAAAGAGTTCTCAGTCTACTTTTGGCCAATTTTTATTGATTCAGTACAGAGCTACTGCCGTACTTCTGTGTCCCGATTATTGCGGATACAGGCTTTAAAAATTGTGGGTATTGCCAATTTTTGAACGATAAAAAATATTTGTATGAAATTTGTTACGAAAAATGGCCATTTTTCAAAAATTCTCGCCGGAGTGACCTCTTCACGTCATTTTTGAAAGTTGCATCAGTTTGTTTCTAACACCCTTGACTATCATTTGCAGGGTGTTGAGGGCTGTGCAATTTTGGGACACCCTACTGTTCAGGTTCTTTCAGATATTTCTCATGGGTTTCCTTAGGAAGTTCGAAATTTTTTCAGGAAGTTCTTAAGAAATTATTGTTCAAATGTCTCCAGATGTTTCTTCAGGTATTACTCTATGCATTCAGGGAGCCAGTAGGCATTTATTTAGTGCTTCCTCTGAAAAATTCCCAAGAGATTGTTCTTCCAACTTCCACCTCTCGGGATTTTTTTCCAGAAGTTCATCCAGAGATTGCTTCCAGACATTTCTTCAGAGAATCTTTGAGAAACGTTTCCGAAGATGCTTTATGAACTGCTACAAAGATTTTCTCAGTGCTTCTTGCAAAAATTGTAACAGAATCTATTTATTTTTTTTAGAATTTTTCAAGAAATTTTTCAAGAAATGCTTCTATGAATATCTGCAGAAGATTCTCTAGTATTTTCATATTTTTTCAAGAATCCTTTGAAAAATTCGTGTTTTCGGAATTTATTCTGTGTTTCTTTAACCCTTTGGAGACGGATGGGTCACATTAGCCCAGCCGAGAAAATTGACCATTACAAGCGGGTTCTAGACCAGCTAGGTGTAGCGTCCAGAAATACGAAAATACCATCTCCAAAGGGTTAAAGAATTCGTCTACAATTCGTTTTTTTTATTGTTTCTGCATGATTTATTTTTGAATATTTTTCAGATATTGTATAAGAAATTCTTCTAATAATTTCTTAAAAGGTACTTCCAGGAGTTCTTCCATGGATTTCTTCAGAAAATCCTCCGAGGGATCCTTCAGAAATTTCTAGGGGAATTTTTTCAAGACTTCCTTCAGTTTCATTGCCGGAAATTTCTGCGGACATTTTTTAAGACAATTTTTCCTTCATAAACCCATTCAAAAATGTGTTAAGCAATTATTACTTGGCATCACTTCCGGAGTTCCACCAGCAGTTTCTCAAGATTTTTTTTTTAATTTACTTTAAGTATTCTCCCAGGTATTCTCGCAGGAATTCCTTCAGAGATTACTTCAGTAATTGCTTCCGGAATGTTTGTCCAGGATTTCCTCCAGAACAGTTTCATTAATTTCTTCTTGGAATCTCCAAAGGTATCTTCAGGAGTTTTTAAGGGACTTTTTCAGATCTTTCAGGCATTGCTTCAAAAATTGCCTACAGGGGTGCTTTGATGAATTCTTTCAGTATGTTTTGTGCAATTTCTGGAAAAATTTAGCGAATTATTTGAAACAATTCCTGCTGCAGGAATCTCAGAGGAGATATTATTTACGGAAAAGCAGAAAAAATTTCAAAAAAAAATATCTTGTAGTAGCCTAGAATTCTCGGAGAAACCCACGGAAATTTTGAGAAGAATGTCTGAAAAATTCCATGACAGTATTTTTAAAGCAATCCCTTGCCAAAATTTTTGAAAAAGTATCTCAAAGCCGCTGGAAATATTTTTGAAGCACTCTTCAAGGATGAATTTCAGATGGAGTCCGAGCAAAAATTTCTGAAAGATTCCAGAAGAAATTTCTGAAGAAATCAGAATGAATCTCTATGGTAATATCTGATTGAATCTCAGGTTAATTCTTGAAGTAACTGCAGAAGGAATGACTGAAGGACTTTCTGGAAAAATGGCTGGAGAAACTTCGCGGGAAATTCTTTAGGGAATTTCTAGAATAGTTTATTGAGAAATTTTAAGAAAATTTTCTTTAAGAATCTTGTAATAAATTATTTTTAAACTATTGTAAATTCCTTAGAAATGAACATTTTTCCACAGATAAAACTTCAAGCTATTGTTGATGTCCAGTGTCAATTTAACATCAATCAGTGTCCTAGGAACAGATATTCAGATTTAACCAACGTTTTGAACCGAGTCCACTTCCTCAATTTTCAACTAAATATCATTCTCAGTGTACCACATTTTTGCAACCAGAGCACTTGGCAATCAGCTGTCTCATAGGCTGGGGCTTCTGGGGTCTCCTCCTCATTGGCAACGAGACCTCTTCAAGTGCGCCAGCCAACCAGCCGCATGTGCAATTGTTACTTACCATGATGATGGCATAATTGAAACTTAACATTAGTCTAAGTACCTCCTCCACACTCTTCCACCCCCTTTGGGGATGGCAGGATGGGAAAACTGCCACCGATAGACGGTCTGTCGGTCGGTCGGTCGGTAGTCAAATGATTTGAAGGTTCTCAGGACGTTTCCCAATCGCAAGAAGTTACGTGCGTTGGCTGGTGAGTTGGTTGGCGACCTCTAACAACCAGCGGCAGCGTGGTGCATTGTTTTCAAGAACATTAGAGGAACTCGGTCGTCACGCGCATGTTCCAACTTATGATATGAGCTCCGATTGCTGAAATTCGGTGGGAGTTTCCCACACTCTGCTCGGCAGGCCGGATTGATTGGGGCATTTACGTGTTCGGATTGTTTCCACGTGTGTAATGAGGGCATTCATATATGTGGATGGATGAAGAATTCCACCGCGGATGGTCGAAAATTGTGAAATTGGGGGACAATGGAATGATATGTGGTCGTTTGTTGCGGAATAATTGAGATGTAATGTGGCCTAGATTGCGAGCGCGATGCGAATGCAGACGGAAGTCACGGAATTTATGAACGGTTTCTGGGAAACAATGGAATGATGGTAATTTTAGGTGAGCTACTGGAAAACTTATGATTATAGACTCTGTAAGGAATGTGCACATGAATTCTTGTGTAAAGCCGAATAGTACTTCTTCATAGTTTCTAGCAGATGTTATGATTCACATAAAACAAATAGAATGTCCGACTGTGAAAAAAAAATATATGGAACGAGCTCACCAATTAGCATCAATTAAGTCAAAGTAAATAAAAAAAATTAAAAATAGAAAAATAAAAAAAATTAAAAAATAAACAAAAAAAAATACAGATACAGACGCAATCAACTGAATCAACTAAATCAGACTCGTGCACAGTAAAGGCGACAAGGGAGTACATGGAACATCGCTAATGAAAGGGGTTTAACCCCCGAAACTCCTCCCTTGTGCAAGGGTTTGAACAAAAAGCTTTGTTAGTGTTTACAGCACCATGATTTTCAATGTGACTCACATTAACTTAGATTTTCATTTTCTCATTACAGGTAATGGATCGAAAACATCAAATCGTAAGTTTATATATTATATGTGTGTAGTTGTATTAAAAAGACATCGAGCGCAAATCATTGGAATATGTGACCCAGAAATCAATATTTTAAATGTACCTCAATGATATTATTATTTTCTCCTCTTTTGTATTTATTATTTATTTTGTATTTTTTATTTTATTTTCTCCTAACAAAAGGGGTTCACAAATCTCGTAAGTGATTCTCTACGACGGTTTGTCCCCTTGTTGTAAATTTGCTGTTCTCAGTTTATAAAGTGGGTTGTTTCTACCAAAGTTTTGGTTAAAAACAACTAGAGAAACTTCTTGCTTACGTAAAATCTCCTCTGAATGATTTGACTTTCATGCCTAAGAGCTCAGAGTAACCGATCCAAGCTCTCTAACAAGATCCACCGATCATCCCCGTCGTCTTATCTCGCCCAACCGCATCTAAATCTCATCATAATCCAATTCCAGGCTCGATCCAAAACGGTCTATGTCAGAGGCATACAATGTCTCCCCGCTCCCCCGGAATCTCCTCCCCGTCCCTTAGCAATTCACCCGTAAAATTATCCATTTCAAGAGTGTATTTTGTTCATACTTTTTGGGCACGTTTTTCATCTCCATACCTTTATGCGCCATGATCCACTCTACGGCCTCCCCAGCCATCCATCCATCCATCCATCCACAATATGTGAGTGGAGAGAAGGTAGCCACCGTAACAAATCTTGTTCGCTTCAGGAGAAGTCATCAAACGCGCATTATCCCGTGCTGCCCTCTGCAATGGTTCACCGTGTGGCATGTGCGCGCAGGCAAAGCCCCGTGTGTTGTGGCGCGCGAGTTCACGTAGAATAATAAATGGTTATAACAAGCCAAACAAGCGGTAAATAGATCAAACCGAACGAAGCAAGAAAAAAAAACATCCAGCACGAAGTCGACATCGGCGACACCGAAAATATGCGGCGTAGCATGGATGGAAGCAGAAGCTCCAGCAGAGGAGGTAAATGGAATCCGGCTGGTAACTTGCATGCCCATGCCGGATGATGTGTGGCGGGTGTGATGGATCATCTCTCTGGCGGCCTGGTGGAGATTCGTTTCGGGAGGATCTTGATCCAGCAGCACCGAACCAGCCGCTCATTTATCATCCGGAAAGTAACATTCCAATTTTGGCATTTTTGTTGGTCGGAGATTATCCCCTGGAACTTCTAGGCGCACTGAAAGGTTATGGAATCATCGACTCAATAAAGTCAAATATTATGCGTGGTATCCGATCATTTTATTCTGATAACCACATCATGAAATAGAAACGTTGGTATTTTCTTCAAATTCTACGAACATATCAGTCTTTACACGCAATCATGTAGAGATCTTAGTGCTGCCATTTAAATCCTTATAGAACAAGCCTATTAAGAGTACTCACCCTCTATAAGAAACCTTTTATCATTGACTGCTGAAATGAAACTCTTCCTGTATTGCACCACTGATTGCATTCAGCGCCAATAGTAGTCAATTAGAAAAGGTATGCTTTGGGTTTAATCCATCTGTCAAACATCTAGCAATTTTTGTTCACCTATTCAGTTTTACCGGAAAACTATGAAATCACCATGCCTATAGACACTAATTGCTCATTCGATCATACGCAGTCGGAAAATAAATCTCATATAGCCCAAGAAATATTGGAGTAATTTCGAATGGATTCGACGACGTCTTAGGAGATGTTTTGTGATATATCTCAAAACTTTTTAAAACCTAATTGAAATTGAAATTGATACTTGGGAAGGTATGTAGTGGATCAATATGTTGTTCTTCCATGTTTCGTGAATGGTAATCTGAAATGCATTGAATATCGGCCTTTGCAAGAACCACCACAACCTTAGCTGTCAAAGAACCGTTCAAATAGACTGGAGAGAGGGATAAGATAACCCCATATCTCAACTAGGAAGATCGATGAAGTAACCTTTTTTTTCGGAGAGCCTCATCATCCGAATGCTCCAAATTACGCACGTAGATCATTCACGCCCGCAAGCTCTAGCCGCTGCCATCCATCCATCCATCCGTTGTCCACTGGATCATTTCGACTATGGCAACCGAGTTTCATCATTTCGGAGGCGGCATGGAGTTAGAAAGTTTGTAAATATTTGTCCGCAGATCGGGAGAAATTGTTTCGCTTTACGGTCGGAAGACTCTGACCAGGTCATGAAGAGTAGCAACTACTGCGTAATGCAAAAGCGTGATGTGTTGGGTGAGGCATCCAAATAAATTATTTCGTCAATTAGAATTCACAGGGATAGACAAAATGATCGGGACAGGCAAAATTATCACTTTTCAAAAAATGTTCAACCAGCTGTAACTTTTCGAAAAGTGCATTATATATTCTCAAATTTTTACTGTGAGTTCATCAACTAGTTGTGTATTAGTGGTCAAAATTTGGAAAAGATCGGGCTATTCTTCATGAAGTTATAAAGATTCTTGAAAAAGGTATAACTATCCGATAGCCAAATTTGAGCTGTTATATCTCAATGAACCGAATGCAATGAAATTTTGACCATTTATGACTTATATAACAATTTATGAAAAACCTTTGACATAACTTAAAATTCTTAACACGGATGAAAATTATATCGATTAGATTATTTTTCTAATAAAATACTAAATTATCCAAAACTTCAACATCGTTTTGAAATTCAAGATGCAAATTATAGTTCATTTAATTTCCCTCTAATTGCTTGAGCTTGATTGACCGCCCGTAGATGCTACTCCAGTATCGCCAGACCAGCTACACTCACCCAAGGAACCAATGAGATAGCTGCCGGGGACTAGCAGGCATCTTCAGTGTGTGAGCGTTGGTGATCTTCTATTTTTAGGCGACAATGGCGCCTGCCACTTCAGATTGCAGGTCAATGTGGGGAAGGGTAAGGAAGTGATGATTGCAATCGTTTGTATCCACATCTGACCGAATATACCTCTGCGCCAGCACAAATTCATGCAGATGTTGGAGTATTGGTGGGAATTGGTTGGCAGAAGGTTCACACATTGGTGTGTGGATACCAGGGTAAGGTGATAGAATAGTGTGTTTTTATTATTTTGAAGATGTGCGACACAGTACGCTTAATTGCATAACTTGTAGGCGTTATCTATTAGGATTGAGACACTACACTGTGATGTGAAAGTTTGGAAGGAAGGGAAACGGCTTTTGCAACCCGTTTCTGTTCTAGCGATGGCTATGAACATGTGCGTATACATGAGTTGTATATGTAGAGAGCAGAGAGAAAGTATATAGAAAGATACAAAGTAGGAGGAAAGGGACGGGCCAGGGATTGAACCCAGGACCTTCTGCATATAAATCAGAAGCGGTAGCCACTAGACCACCAAGCCCGTCTTCATTTAATTTCCCTGTAATTGACTTATAAACATATAAATGTGTTTTGAAGGAAAGTAACAACATAGCCGCCAATAAATTGAAAAGGTAATGAGATGCATATGACAAATAGACCAATTTACTTAAAAATCGTGAAAAAAAAATGTAATCACTATAACTTTTTCTTTTGTTAAAAATTTCGAATTAAATCAAACGTTTTTCAGAGTTTATTATATAAGTCATAAAAAGTTCAAATTTCATTGCATTCGGTTCATTGAATACGGAGATATGACGGCTCAAAGTTGGCCATCAGATAATTATAACTTTTTTAAGAATCTTCATAACTTCATGGAGAATAGCCCGATCTTTTCCAAATTTGGGCCACTGATACACAACTAGTTTATGAATTTAAAGTGAAAATTTGAGAATATTTGATGCACTTTTAGAAAAGTTACAGCTAGTTGAACATTTTTTTTTTTTTCAAAGTGAAAATTGTGCCTGTCCCGATCATTTTGTCTATCCCCTGTACTAGTTTAGGGTCTGCCGATATTCTTTCGGAGCCAGGTGGCCACCAAGGCAAATCCGCACTTAGCTTTGTAGAAGTTTCGCAAAAAAAATTATTTGATATTCATAAAAAAAATAAAAAATAAAAAAAAATAACCATAATTGGAGAAGCCAATTGTCTTATTCTGTTTTAATAAAACCTCCCTTCTATGAAATATACAAAAACACCTGTGCTAAGATTTCCAGAATTCTATGTCAAACTTGCGCATTCAAAATATTGGAAGGAATTCTCCTTTGAAAGTTCTAACACTTGGTTATTAATTTACATCAGATACCATAATGGTACAAACATTATATAGTCCCTAATTCTATAGTACCTATTTTGCTTATTTTGGTCTAATTACCATATTGTATCATCTAAAATCGATTTAAACGTGTTTTAGAAGGTAATTATTTTAAATTAGCGATTTCAAAAATGCTGGTTTTTTATTTTTCTATTTTTTTTTTGGGAACATTTTTTTTTTTGTTTTTCTTGGGATCCTATTTGAGATACCGGTATTTTGAAACGAAAACATCTTGAGTAGGGTGGCCCACACTTATATGAAAAACAAAAATTTCGAAAAATGCTAAGTCTTATCTCCTAAATAAGTTGTTTTGGACTCCTAGAAGCTACGTTCAAAATTTGAGCAAAATCGATTGAGCCTAAGGGGGTGCTCAAAACGCTTGAAGTTTGTATGGGAAAACTTGGCAAAATGTATGCAGAAATTTTAAGTTTTCGAATTTGGCCGCTAGGTGGCGCTATAGGCGTTCAATAAATAAACCCTTTGGTGTTTTTGTAGGAGACTATATGCCAAAGAACTTTGTCGAAGACCGCGAAGTGATCCGACGGCTGTGAAAAAAGTTATACCCTAGGCAAAGTGAGGCAAAGTATTGAGATTTCATTATTGATATTATTCCATTACATGTATTGGAAAAACAACAATAAAGTTTATCCTCAGTTTACCTAGGGTATAACTTTTTCCTCAGACGTTGGATCACTTTGCGGTCTTCGACAAAGTTGTTTGGGATATAGTCACCCAAGATAATACCAAAGGGTTTGATTATTGAGCGCCTCCTAGCGGCAAAATTCGAAAACTTAAAATTTTTGTATACATTTGGCCAAGTTTTCCCATACAAACTTCAAGCGTTTTGGGCGCCCCCTTAGGCTCAACTGATTTTGCTCAAATTTTGAACCTAGCTTCTGGGAGTCCAAAACATTTGATTTAGGAGGTAAGAATTTTTGTTTTTCATATAAGTGTGGGCCACCTTAATCTTGAGGTTTTATGATTATTGTTGAATTATATTCAAATTAATTTTTATCATGGTTAATTTTACATTCCGTGTTATTTCAAGAAAACTAATTTTAAAATGCACTCTACTAAACTTTCAACTATGTGAGAATAATTCTCAAAAAAAAAAATTAAAAAAAACTGTAAAACTCTTGAAATTGCTAATGCTAGTCCCTTGGCTAGTCCTTAATAAACGAATTCGCAGAATAATTTCTTTTCGGTATCAAAACTACAGTTTTCGCCTACCTTATGCGAAAGGTTTAAACGTCAAGTAATTAGGGGTTTCAATAAAAAATATCTTCACATGAATTTTGCTATTGATTTTTTGAAGATTTCTTCAGAATATTTTATAAAGAATTCCCCGAAGTGGAAATGGCAGAAATTGAGTTTTCCCAGGAATTTTTCTAGAAACTGCTTAAGACTTATCTTCAGATATTCCTCCAACTATTACTTCAGAAATTTGTGGCTTCGTGGTCGTGTGGCTAGTGTCACCAAGCATTCAGTCGCATCGTGCTAGAAGTTGTCGTGCCGCAGCTGTCAGGAAAAGTTTTCGGCTGTGTCACTGGGGCATTGCATGCTAGTCCGTTGTCTAGTGCCATGTTTCCTTCAAAGAGCTTGATTTGTCTTTATTAGAGAGACTTTCAGCCCTTGGCTGGTTCGTCTCTTTTCCTTCAAAGAGCGAATAGCTCACTGGAAGTACTAAACGTGTCCGTGTCTTAAAAAAAAAAGAAAAAAAATCCTGCAGAAATTCTGGACAGTTCTTCAACCGATTCTTTCACAAAAATTCATCCAGTTATTTCTTCAGCAATTTCTTAAGACATTCTTGCAGGAAGCTCTCCTGAGGTATTTTCAGGCATTCATCCCAAAATTCCACTATCGAATCCTTCAAAAATTCAATCCATTGGAATCCCTACAAAAGTTCCTTCAGGAATTTTCAGGGTCCTTTCCAGCATCTCCTTCGCGGATTCACTCAGACATTCCTTCAGAAATTCCTCTAGAATATTGTCAAGAGATTCTTCCAGAAGTACCTCCAAGGGGTTTTCCACAAGATCCTCAGATATTCTTCACCGGCAAGCATCATAAAACATTTCAGGGTTTGTTTCTTGGCATTTCTCCCGTAAATTCTACTTGTATTTACTGAAAACATTCACCACCTTCCTCCAAATATCATTTTTTCCTCATTTTTTTATTGTTTTTTCAAGAATTTTTCCAGATTTGCTTTATATTTCTGCTGCTATTTTTTTTCTTCGCAGATTTCTCTAGGGATTACTTCAGAAAGTGCACTAGTGGTTTTGGTTCACTAGTACCTCCCGAGCAGAAAAAGATAGAAACTGAAAAACATATCATGCTATTAATCTTAAATACCATTATACCTCGATATGCTCTTCATTAGGCTGTAATAAGAGGCAAAATAACAAAAACCGAATACCATAATTTAGTATAAGGAACACCTAGAAAATAACAAGTCTTGTTATTTCGATAACGAATGGATACCTAAAATTTCAAGTCCAGTTTTTGTTAAGGTATTGAATAACAAAGTAATAACCTTTCTTGCTATTAAATTGAACATTTTTAGATAGCTCTAAGATGAAATAGCAAAACTTGTTCTTCGGTCATTTTCCCTGCTAAATAAACAAATACCACATCAATACCAAACTCTGCTCAAACATCTGCACTTGTTATTATGATGTTCTCATGAAATTCCGTAGAATAACATAGCAATTAAATTTTTTGGTATTAGAGCACAGGTTGCTCTTTGCATGGTATTTGGAAGGCATTCCCCTCTGCTCGGGCTTTCAAACCATTTTCCATAAATTCTATCAAGAACTCATTCTGAAGTATCTCCAGAAGCTCTTTCAGGGTTTGCTTCAAAACATTCTTTGGGAATCTCTTCAGAAGTTTATTCAAAGACTTATTCAATAATGCCAGTTCCTTTGTTTGTAATTTCTACACAGATTCCCGCAGAACTTAGGAAGGAGTAAATTACTCCCAGGTTTAATTCAGAATATCTTCAAGGGTCTTTTTTGGAAATCTTAAGGGATTATCTTTGAAACTCCTCCAGAGATCTTTCCTTCAATTCCTGCAAAAGTTTTTCATAAAAATTCTTACTTAATTATGAACAAGTGGTCCAAAAAAATTCAAGAAACTTTTTGCTTCTTTCGAAAATTTTTAAATTTCAGTTATTTTCGAAAAATTTCACCAACACCTATTGGAAATTCTCTACTGTCAATTAGCGTTCGTAATCAATTGGCTCTGATCTTCTTGAGAAATATTACGAATAAACATCTTGAAAACTTCAAAAAATATCTTTGTTGCAAGATTGTGCAAAAGTTTTTTTTTTTTTTTTTGATTATGAAGGACAAAAAATATTGGAGACTTGTCGAATTTTGCAATTTCAAGAATTATTTCCGCAAAAAAATCTGTTTGAAGTTGCGTTGAAAAAGCATCAAATGATACTGCAAGAACTCCTAGCATTTCAATAAACCAGTTTCATAAAGAAAAAGCCGAAATGAATTTTCAAATCACCTTAGTTAATCCAAGTGAAATTTCTTGAAATGCATTATAGTACTCAGGTAGTAAAACAATTGAATTGCGGAGGTACAATTATCCGTGGACTAAGGACTGTTCAATTTATAAAACGGACAACTTGCTTGTGCGATATCTTTTTTATTTTTCAATAAAATCATTATCAGTTTTTTGCATAACTTTCTATAGCTACTCTCAAATGTAGGAAAAATATAATATTAAGCAAAATGTTCTTTATTGTGTAACTGAAGGAATTTTCGTAAAACATCAATAAAAACTCATTTCTCAAAATTCGACATAACTTTCCACATACTTAACATGCACATTTTCATGAAGTTTTTAATGTGTTGGAATCTTATACTATTCCAGTAAAGGTAAAGCTCAATAGTTGGTCAGTAAAAATGCACTAAGCATTCTCCAGCTTGATATAGCGAGTTGCCTTGTTTTCATAGAAATTATTAAAGAAATGTTCGTTTAAGTCCTGTGTAGCAATAGCATCACGGATTCGGCTAAAAATTTGTCCAGAGAAGTAGAATATTGCTCTCTGAATAATACAGAAGAGAAATTTACTTTTAATTGCATTTTTCATCAAAACTTTAATCCATAAAGATGGTCATATTAAAAAAAAATCATACTTTTTGCTCCATTGATGCAGATTTTCGACTCTAGCGAATCTTGTTATTATTTATTTTGAACAAAGTTGGTCCTATGTTATTGTACACCTTATTTAATAATAACCGAGTGCAAAGTTTTTATTTCCAACATCATTGTTATGCAAAATTGGCATTAGGTTGCATGGTTATTTGGAAGAACTTTCAGAGTACGAAACTGTTTTGACTACTGTGTTTGTAATGGCGCACAGTAACCAAACCAGCAATGCTATGGACACGCAGTTTTCTGCATTTAAAACCATATTTTTCCCACTTTCGACTGGATGCATAAAAAATTGATTATTTAATATTTTCATGCCCTTTTCGCTTTACAATTGAATTTTATTCAAAAAATCGAATCTCACTTGAGACTTTAATATCTCAACACTTAATTTTCCAATTGAGTTTAAATTTTGCCAGAATGTTAATAACTCATGCTGCTGCAGCATGGCACATACTTTTACGGTATTAAAAACGATATACCATATGTGAACAGTAATTTTATATATATTTTCAATTTTCAGCAATCTAAAAATTCACCTCATTTAACACCTGGCCGATTTTCTATAAAATAAAACTATTTTTATTCGATTCAAAAATTATTACTATAATGGAAGATGGCGTACTGAACAACGAAACAAGGGTGGTTAAATTTGAACTACGCGTCTTCTTTTTATAGCCTTGGAAAGTTGTCCGTTTTATAAATTGAACAGTCCTTAAACGTATATCGCTGCCCCCTCTTCAAATTTCCACGTGAACTTCTGGAAAAAAATCAACATTTTTCAACGAATAGGATAAAGAGATTTATGAAAGTTTTTCTTACAGTATTATTTATCCTCCACAAACGAAGTCACCCTTTATGACTCTGTGTATTATAGGCAGGTTTGTTCTCTTCGTCATGAGGTTTTTTGTCGACTAAATTGGTCGTATGATTCAGCATGATTGGGAAAGATTAGAGGCAAATTTTGAGTGCAACAGGTTTCATGAAGCTCCCCATGACGAAAATAACAAAACTGCCGGAAATACATAAGTTGCCCTCATTCATAATTTTATTAATCTCACATATACTGAAGCTTTCGTTCTACAACCTATAAACATTTGGTCATTGGTGACTGATTTTTTGTTGATATCAATTCTTGAAAACTATTAGAGGATATTTTAAAAAGTCTCGCAAAAAAAAATAAAAAGATCAAAGAGTAGTTTTGAAACTGAATCATGGTTCCAGGTTTTGCTCTTCGATGTTCTATAAAAAATTATATCATATTTAACATGATATTCAAGAAGAAAAAACAAAGACAAAAATTTGAAGTTAACTTGCAAATGTAAGAAAGACTTGTGAAGTTCTACATAAATATTAAAACGATAGATTTGAAATAGATTTGAAAATTATATGAAACTTCGTAAAATCCATTCAGAACTTCAACGAAAAGTGTTACATATATTCTAACACTGTTATGGTATATTTCAAAACTCCTGATTTCTCCTTTGTAAGGGTCCATATAGGCGCAGCTGTAAAGGCGTGAGTATTCCGGAAGACCATGCTGAGGGTGACGAGTTCGAATCCCGATCGGTCTAGTAATTTTCCCCATGGTAAATCGAATGATATCCTAGAAAGGCTAACGTTAAAATATGGTATCTTCAATAGATCGACATTCCAAGCTAAAAATATAACAGATGGCGCTTTTTTGTGTGGTAGTAAAATCAAATTTTCTCGGTGAAGAAACTGTTCCGGAACACAAAAAGTTGCCTTTTCAAATCATTCTTGATTTCTATTCACTAACTTTTCACAAAACTATCCCGTTTTCTAACAATTAACGTTTTTCGTGATTTTTCCATACGATTTGACAGTTTTTGACTACCATGCTTCCGTGAGTTTGTGGTGAGAATTTGAGAAAATTGAAAACCGAGAGTAGCACAGATGATGCATTGAATACAAGTGATGGTGTCGCCGCCGGGATGTCAGCGCTGGAAACTAGATGCTATAAAAGTTCTTGTATGCAATTTTCACTGCTGGAAGCATTCAATGGAAAAGTAAACAGGTTTTACGCTATTGAGCTTTAAATTTTCACAGTTTATATGAGACCAAACACAATAACTTATATTTTTCCATATTAACGTGTTTTTGGTTAATATAGACTCGAATCTCTATTTAGGTAATGAATCGGGGTGGTCATTTAGAATTTACCCAAATAGATTTCAATTTAAGAATGTAAAGGAGTTGGTTGTAGCACAGAGATGAACCAGCCTAGGGCTGAAAATCTCTTTAATAAAGACAAAAAAAAAAATCTGGAGGTTGCGGAATCTTCAGGCATTTCAAACCGGTCCAAAGTGCTTCAGGAGCCTTCAGGAGCTTGTGGGTGTTCAAGGGAGATTTTGAGGGGCTTCCCCATCTTCAGGGAGTTTCAGAGGCGTTTCAGGAAATTTCATAAATCAGTTTACAGGTTCTTAAGCGAGTTTTAGGTTTTCATGGGGTGTTCTATGACGTTTAAGGACAGACTTGTTAGAATCCCAAAATGGCCGACTTTGGAACCTACTCACGATTTCGAGTGCACGAATCTCTTCGTAAACAAAACCAGTGCACCTGATCTTCTTATTTTAAGCTTATTACAAGTAAACAAGAACAGAATAATCAAATGTACTGTTGTTTGAGGCTTGCTTCTTGAGATTTGTGCGTTTGAAGTTCTGATGCACATTTGAAGCGGGATTTTAAGACGTTTGTCCTTAAAGGCATTTCACACAGGGTTGCAGAACTTTTAGGGGGCCTCACTGGCTTTTAAGTGAGCTTCATTGACGATTCAGGGAAAAAAGTTTCAAAATTTTCAAAATTCTCAAGCAGACATTGAACTAACCACTTGGCAGCAGATTAATTCATGATGAGACTAGTTCACTATTTACACTGTGTCTTTAAACATTTTAGGTGGCAATTTTCTGAAAATCCTTGTCAAAAAAGTAAACAAAAGGCATTTGATTGCTCAAACTAATGCGGTGCGGAACTATTGCACAAGTTTGCAAAACACTACTTTACACAAGCTTTGTTCTCTTCGTCATGAGGATTTTTTGAAACCTGTTGAACTCAGATTTGGCCTCAAATCCTTCCCAATCAAGCTGAGTTATATGCCCAAATTTCAGGCAGTTCGAATCTCAAAAAAAAACCCATGACGAAGAGAACAAACCTGCCGATAATACCCTTGGTCACCCTATGTCAAATACAATTTCAAATACGCTAGTGGATGTACCGTAGGGACCAATGGTTAATAATACTAGTACGATCGTATTCAGGGGTCTTCAGTTAGGCTACGGATCGCCAACCCGGAGACGGCGGTTTCGATTCCCGTTCCGGTCAGGAATTTTTTCTCGACTCCCTGGGCATAGTGTGTCATTGTACTTGCCACACAATGTACAAATTCATGCAATGGCAGGCAAAGAAAGCCCATCAATTGATAACTGTGGAAGTGCTCTGAGAACACTAAGTTGAAGAGAGGCAGGCCAAGTTCCATTGCGAACGCCAAGCCATACAGAAGAAAAAGAACTACCGTATTCAACCTTTTATTTTTTTTATTTTACAAGATAATAAACTATTTAACCCACTGTGCAACGGTTTCGTAATTAAGGCAAACCACTCGAAGTGGGTAGTAATTTTTTAAGGCTTAATTAGTGCCGGATATCGTTCCAAGATGCGAACGCCGTGTGCAAGTGCGTGGTTTTCGAGATCGATTAATCGAGTCGATGCGATCAACCGGTATGCCAATTTGATAGTGATCAGCTTGCACAGACACAGACACACACATGCGGATCAGGCACGGCCAACGAAGGTGACTTGGATTGACCAGGTCGATCGCAGCGCAGTTTATGAGCTCGTAAGTACCTATGGCTCGGGGGTGGTCACTACTGGATGGCAAACTGGTTTGACGACGAGCCAGAGCCGGTAGAAATGCTACGCACTGTGCAACGAGACTTGGCGACTTTAGCGTGTGGTGGGTGATCTCATTCCGGGTGCTCTGATTTGCATCCGAGTGCAGTCTGGCTGACGAGCGAGATCATCTTTGCCATAAATTGGCAAACTTAAGCTGCAGCGGTCATTCGCGATCAGTCCTACGGTAGTCCGTCGTAGTTGATCGAGTGTTTAACATTTCGAAAGCTCTTCCACTGCGATGTAGAGCCCTACAGTGGAAGATTCCCACATGAACGATAGTCCACGATCATCTCCGCCATGCACAGCACACACTCGTGAAATGTGTGTGCCTCACATTGCATTTACCCGACCTAGCTGGGGTCAGCTCTCGAAGCTCCTAGACAGAACTGACCGCAATCGGCGGTGGTTATTAATGTGCGAAACTCGGGCTCGCATTAGAGAGCGAGTCACCGTCGTCGTTCATGACATTGAATTAGAATTACGATCGTCACCTCCACGACCAGAGAAGATTCTGATCCCGCGCCGATCTAATAAATTCGTAGTTTTCCACACGTCTCGGATCTGAGTGATTCGTCACGATTCTCTCCGGCAACACCGATGGATGACACGTCTGTGGATGATTAATTGACTCCTGATCCTCTCGATCCGCGTGTCCAAGTGTGAGGGGTTCAGTTCAGTGCAGTGCTAATGATCGTCGCATTTGTACGGTCGTTTTCGGGCGCACTGGTGATTCAATTAGCGACTTGATTGATCTCGCGTACATCTCCACTGCACCGCGCCGATCTTGATCGATGTTTATGAGCCGGGCATGGGTAAAGATGATCGCGCGCTGATGGGCCCGCAAATTGTTTTGCTGGGCAATACGGCGGGAGATCATCTCAATCACATCGAGCCGATGCGATGGTTGATGGTTGATGGCTTTTGCTTGACGATGACGATTGCTGCCACCACAGAGACAGTGTAGTGTGGAACAGAGTGAGTAATGTGTTTGGAATAATGAGTAATGAGTGTGTGATGAGCCATCATCACAGAGCAGCAACGTCGCCGATCGACTCGACCGACAGTGATGTTTTCATTAGTCGGAATCTTCTGAGGCCCCAAGCGTAGTTGGATGTTTCCTCTCGGTACGTGAAATAGCTACTCTACTATATGACTTAGGTACACGCAACGGCAGAGCTAATGACAAACAATGTTGGCAAAGTATGCGCATTTGTCGATCGTGAAGTGGATGATTAATTGGGTGGAACGATTATGACAACTGGAGGTATCTGCCGCTGATGATCGCGGCAGTTAGAATTAAATGCTTCCTCCTTAGTTAAGTCGAACCTATTCGTCATCTTTTGAGTGGGATGAGTCGACTGGAATTCATAGATGTTGGAATCTATGAAAAGAACTCTTTCGCTGTTGTAACTAAGTCGTTATATCTGTAAGAATCACTGTTTAAGAAAATTTCCCAAAATTACTAAAAATAATATAATTTGGCGTCGTGCTCTCAGTGTGAACACATAATCTCAGCTGTCGGAATGAATGAAATTGTCTTAACAGACATTGCTCTGTAGCTACCCTCCAACTATCTGATTTATTAAAAGCATGTTATTATCCGGATGCTCAATCGTATAGTTTGTTAAAACAATAACAATGAATTAAACTGTTTGACTGCTCACGAACACCCTCATTTCGTGACTCAAACCTATATTCAATTACTCAACCATTTATCACAATGTAATTGATTGTTTTTATTAACCATCAATCCTTTGGGGGCTTCAGTAGCAATTGGAATGCGTTGTTCAAAACTTAAATGCTGCGATCACGCTTGTAGCTCCTCGCTCTTCCAAAAAGCCATCCAATTCGGCAATCGTAATCACACTTTCGCACCATCATCATCAACAGCATTCGTGTGTGCCGTGGTGGCTCCCGGCGCAGCTGCGCCACACACAGCCCATGAATCCGGATCATCGAGTGTCATTTGCCAACCCGTATGCTCTCTTTGTTGCAAGCAGCTCACGGCTTCCTGGGTGGTCTCGTCGACTTTTCAAGGACCATTCGTTGTCGTCGGTCGCATTAAGGATGACCCCAAAGGGGCACCCCGAAAATCGTCTCGCGCCAACCAAAAGCTGTAATGGTTATTGTCGTACTTCTGGCTTCACTCGGTCACTTTCCAGAAGACTGATGACAACGTCGAAGCTCCGCGAGGTGCTATCTAAATTGAATTGAAATGAGGTTCAGGCTTAATTTCTCCGCACGCACATCAGGATTCCTGTGGGCGACCTCCGGTTTATTGTTATTAGCTGGCCATCCCACCACGGATTGGCCTCCTTGGCCTGGCTGCCAGTCAACCAGCCGCGACTTATTGACGAGAGTGGCGAACCGTGGCCGATTCGCGTACAGAATTATCCAATTATAGTAATCGATTCGAGTTTTCCATCGTTTTCGTATGGTGCGGCAGGACGAACAACGGTGTGGATCGAAGCCGCCGTTCGTCGTCTTCGACCATCATCGTTGGAGGTAGATTTCGGCCAATTTTCGACTTCTCGATCAGTCAGTGGCTTTTACATAGCAGTTATTGGCTGAGAGGGGGACGTCCGCCCCAAACTGCGCGCTCATAAAATCGTCTCCGATGAATCGAAAATGCGCATTCCGGGTGATCCGGACCCGTCAATTACCATTAACGTAAATTAATTGAACATTTTTATAGCAGAAAAACATCATACAAATCGTAAACCGATGAATGAATTGTATTCGGGCACTGTGGGCTAAGATTATAAAACTTCTAGCCGGAAAGAAAATGTTCTCCTCATGTCCCAGTAGTGACATTTTTTTCGATTTTATAGTAGTTATTCACAAAATTGATTCCTAAACCTCGTGATACCGTATCATATCTGGTCAAGTCCTTTGCGACAAGTTCGTGGACCGACCGCAAATTCTTCAAAGATTTCAAAAATCTCACCAGAACACTTTCAAAAAAAAATCTAACGGTTTCTTCGGGAAAATTTTCAGAAAATCCTTATACAGTTCTCAGAAAACAAGAGTTCCTCTGGGAGTTCCCTAGAAGATTCCTTCAGTAATTCATGCAGGAGTTCCAACGAATAATCTTAGATTGGTTCAAAAATATCTTCATAAGCTCCGTCGGACAGACAGAAAATCCACTGCAGAACAAAGCTGGAGAACACAAATATATACTACGCTTCCGCACCTCAAGCTAGAGCGATTTCTCTGGTTTCGTTTCACCTTGTTGGAAGCAATTTGTGACTCAAAAAAATGGTGGATTACTTTGCATAAAAAGTGCAAACGAGTTCGGTGGGAGTGAATATAGATGGAGAGTACAAAAGTGGGCCTTTGAGAGACATTGACACATTTTGAAATTATCCAAGAAACAGTTCCTTCGAAAATTCGTCCTTCGAAAAATAGTTCATAAATTCTATCGGCTGTTTCTAACAAAAAGTCCCTCTAAATTCGGGAACTCCTCCCAGAAAGTTCTCATGGCTTTTCGCCAGGAAATCTTTTTGAAACATCGGTTATTCATAGACGAGTTTCTTCGTGAATCGTTCCAGAAGTTTCTTCGAAAAGGCCTTCCAAAACTCTTCAGGATTTCCTTCAACAGTATCTCAAGTCTCTCTAGTCTATTGAGAAATTCCAAACTCCTTTTATAAGAAAGGAATGTCTTAGAAAATTTGTTCGAGAATATCTTCAAGAAATTTGAAAATGCTTCAGAATTTGGGTATTGGAATACCTTTGAAAATTTCTCCTGGAGTTGCTTCGGAAATTCCTTCAATACAATTATCCAAAATTTATTCAGAGATTTCTATAGAAATTATGCATGAATTTCCTCCAGAAATTTTATTTAAAATTCTCCTCTAGGAGATCTAACGGAATTGGAAAATATCTTCAACAGATCTTTAAAAAGTTGCTTGTTTTTTCAGGAACTCTTTAAAGATACAGAAAACAAAACCGTGCGTTGGAGGTACATTCCCTGCCCCGGAATTACTTTCAAACGTTTATTTGGAAGTTAGCCTTTAAAACCCCGATAATTTATCCAGGTGATCTTCGAAAACTCTTTCAGGAAATCTTTCGGCTGTTTCTAAAAAAGTCCGTCCCTCAGAAATTACTCCAACATTTTAATCTTTGATTCCTCCAAGAGGTCTTTCTGGCTTTTTTAAGGGAATCTTTTCAATATGATTCCTAAATTCCTGTACAAGTTTCTTCGTGAGATTCAATTTTTCCAGGATTTTTTTTCTTAATCATCTTACAGTTTGAGAAACTCTTCAAGAGTTTCTTCGTCAGTACCTTTAGAAATCTATTTGGAAGTCTTTCCAAGAGTTCATACGGAAATTCCAAATTTCAACAGTTTTTCGGTGAATTTCTGCAAGAATTTATTTTTAAAAACTTTCAGATTTTTAACAGTTAAACGAGGAGTTCCTATGAGAATTTCTCCAAGAGTCCCTTCGAAAGCTCCTCCAATATAAGCCTCCAGCTGTTGATTCATTGATTACTATAAAACCAGCAGTCACTCTTTTTGAAATTCTTTAGGAGCCATTTCTCAATTTCTTCTACAAGATCTTACGGAATTCGACAATTACTTCGACAGTTCCTGCAAAAGTTTTTATCCTGGGAATCTCTTCAAGAATTCATTCAGAAATTTATTTAGAAATTTATTTTGGGTTTTCTTCAGCAGTATCTACGGAAATACCTCGAGATTTTTCTATTTATTTTTTTTTTTGAACTTTTGTCAGAGTTTCTTCGAAAATTTCCGCTGAAAGATTTCTGCTAACTAGGATGGTAATCCAGTTTTATTTAGCAGATTTCACTAGGAATACTTTCTGGATAGTTTCTTAGAAGTTTCTCCCACAATCTACACAGAAATGCTTCCAGGAAATGCTCTTGGAGCTCCACCGAAAATTTCTCAAGCAGTTCCATGAGAAAATCTTTCAGAAGTTATTTTTGAATTATCTTCCGGGAGTTCTACGGTATTTCTCAGGGAGTTCTTTCTCTAGGAACTTCTTCGGTAAATCTTGGAAATTTCTCAGGAAGTTTATACGAAAGCTCTTTAGAGAACTCCTTCGAGACAGTTCCTTCAAATGTTCTTTGAGAACTCCCCAAGTAATTAATTCGGAAATTTCTAAGTGAGCACCTTTGTCAGTTTCACCACGAGTTATCACGAGAGTTACATCAGGAATTTCTTTGGTTATTTCTTCTAGGATTCTTTCAGAAATTCTTCCGGAAGATATATATAGATTTAATTTATCTTGGAAATAATCCGGATAATACTCCAGCAAATCTCCTTCTGAATTACCACTAGTAATTCGTTATAAAATTTTACAGATATTATTTCAGAAATTGCCCTCCAGAAGATCTTACGACGTTTTCTCAAGGAATTACTATGAAAATTCTTCTAGGAAACTATTTGGAACATGTTCCCAAAGTGCTTCCAGTAGTTCCTAAAAAAGTTCCATCGGTTCAGTTCCATTTCTTGAAGAGTTACTTCTGGCATTTCTGTAAGAGTATTTCACCAGAAGTACTCTTAGGAATTCATTCATAAATATCATAGTTATTTTTTTTATCCTTATGAACGTGATTTTAACCCTTGATTAGTCCATCTCGTACAATAGTAAACTGTTCCAAAAGATTTTTCAGGTATTCTCCCTGCAATTGATTTGAGAGTCCTTCCAGCAATTAATGATAAAATATTCTTTAGCATTTGAACGCAACGAATCATCCGTGATCCATTGATAACTTTTCTATGTTCCATAGAATCATACCATCAATTCATTAAACAGTCATTTACTTCCATTGAATATTGTCGAATGACTCCTTCTTTTCGTAAGATTTATCAACAGAAAATTTCAAAAATTGGAAATTAGCACCTTTGTTAGTTCTTCTGGAGTTCATTCGGCATTTTTTCCAGAAGTTGAATTCAAAATTTCTCATCGATTCAAACCGGGTAATACTCCAACATATCTCCTTTCGGATTACCACCATTAACTCCTTATAAAATTCTTCAGAAGCTATTTCGGAAATTCTCTTCAGAAGCTCCTACGATGTTTTCTCGAAGTTTTTATGATTTGTTTTAAAGAAATTATTTGGAACATCTTCCAAAAGGTTTTCCAGAAGATCCCGAAAAAGTTCCTCTGAGAATACCTTCAAGAGTTCCGGATTCGAGAATTTCTGTAGGAGTTATTTACGGGAACCTTTCCAGAAGTTCTTAAGATATTTTTTCAGAAATCCTTTTGAAAATCTTGGCTGAAGACGCGACTACTCGGGGGCAATGGGAAAATATTCTTGAGCATACGAAATGGAACGAATTATCCATGAAAAATTGCTAAATAATCCATTGATTACTTTTCAATCATACATAGAATCATACCAACATCCAAAAAGCAGTTTTCCGATCCATAGAATATTGTCGAATGGCTCCTTCTTTTCATAAGATTTATCAATTGAAAATTCAATATTTTTGCCTTTCTCGTACACCAAGGTGTGCCGAAAGGCTATATGTTCACTTCAGAAACGAAAATTTGATAGAGCCCCCGGAGGGGTCAAGTGTTATATACCAATCGACTCAGCTCGACGAGTTGAGATGATGTATGTGTGTATGTATGTGTGTGTGTGTGTATGTATGTGTGTGTGTGTGTGTGTGTATGTGTACAAAAAGGTCACCTCATTTTTAGATAGTAAATATGAACCGATTTCAACGACCGATGGTTCATTCGACGGGGTACATTGTCCCATTGTTTCCTATTGAAAATGGTTCAGATCGGTCCAGCCGTTCCGGAGTTATGGCCATTTAGGTGTTCCGGATCGGTACCCCAGGAAGGGGCCAGATATGAAAATGCAACAAACCCATGCATGCGACCCATCAAACCACGGCATTTTCGATTATCTGATGAACGGGAAGTAGGAAAATAGTCTCTGACTATATCTGAACCGGTAGTGTTCCGGAACCGGTTCCGGGTGTCCCGCCGGAAGTGGCCAAATAAGAAAGTGAACATAACCCATGCGTGCGACACGTCAAATAGCGGCTTTTTCGATAACCAGTTGAATGGTAAGCAGGAAAATAGTTTCAGATCATGTTTGAACTGGTAGTGTTCCGGAACCGGTTCCGGATGTCCTGCCGGAAGTGGCCAATTTAAAAAGTGTACCAAACCCAGGCATGCGACACATCAAAGAGCGGCTTTTCCGATAACCAGATGAACGGTAAGCAGGAAAATAGTTTCAGACCATGTTTGAACCGGTAGTGTTCCGGAACCGGTTCCGGATGTCCTGCCGGAAGTGGCCAATTAAAAAAGTGTACCAAACCCAGACATGCGACACATCAAAGAGCGGCTGTTTCGGTAACCAGATGATTGGTAAGCAGGAAAATAGTTTCAGACCATGTTTGATCCGGTTGTGTTCCGGAACCGGTTCCGGATGTCCTGCCGGAAGTGGCCAATTAAAAATGTGTACCAAACCCAGGCATGCGACACATCAAAGAGTGGCTTTTTCGATAATCAGATGAACCGTAAGCAGGAAAATAGTTTCAGACTATATCTGAACCGGTTGTGTTCCAGAAGCGATTCCAGCTGTCCCGCTGGAAGTGGTCAATAATAAAAGTGAACCAAACCCATGCATGCGATACATCAAAGAGCGGCTTTTTCGATAACCAGATGAACGGTAAGCAAGGAAATAGTTTCAGACCATATCTGAACTAATTGTATTCCGGAACCGGTTCCGTATGTCCTGCCGGAAGAGGCCAATTAAAAAAGTGAACCAAACCCAGGCATGTGACACATCGAAGAGCGGCTTTTTCGATAGCCAGATGAACGGTAAGCAAGGCAATAGTTTCAGACCACATCTGAACTAATTGTATTCCGGAACCGGTTCCGTTTGTCCTGCCGGAAGAGGCCAATTAAAAAAGTAAACCAAACCCAGGCATGTGACACATCGAAGAGCGGCTTTTTCGATAACCAGATGAACGGTAAGCAGGAAAATAGTTTCATACCGTATCTCAACCGGTTGTGTTCCGGAACCGGTTCCAGGTGTCCCGTCGGAAGTGACCAATTAAAAAACTAAACCAAACCCATGCATGCGAAACATCAAATCATCAAAAATGTTTGTTAACCAGATAAACGGGCAGCAAGAAAATAGTCTCTGACCACACTTAAGATTACCGGCAGTGTTGCAGAATCAGGATTGGATCAATTGCTGAAATTACGCAGGTGAACAAAATCGATGCAAGCGATTAATATGTGTAAAGGAACAAAATCTTGATAAAATTTAAGCGATTTTGTCAAATTACACCATTTTAGATTCCTGAGGATCAACGTTGTATGGAAAAAAATAAATTTTATAGCACCAATCCCCTTTTGCGTCTAAAATGACTGCGAACAATTTTGATGCAACTGGTTGAGCCCACGCGCACTTTTGCACTTTTTTTTGTCAAATTTTACATGAATCCTATAACTAATGATAATAAAATATAGGCTAAAGTGCGCAGAAAAAAATTTGCCGAAATGTCTTGATAATGATCGGCATCCAGTGCTAGTGAAGGTGGTCAAACAGTCAACTGAGAGGTTTGATAGTTTTCAGCTCGGCCTATACGTTTAACATAGCGTCGGAATATGAGCCATCAACAAGTTTCCAAATTCAATTATGGCTTTGATAAAATTCTTGCTTTTCTGAATAAGGCTGACACAAATTTCGATTTTCTCTTAAGTCCAGAGGGGTTCCCCTTGGAAATTTTGGTCGGAATTCAACATTTTGAAGAAGGGCACAAATAAATAAACCAATATTTTTTTCAATTTTAAAGTGAAATTAGAGTCTTCCAGAAGTTTTTTTTATCAAAACCGATGAGTTAAGCGGTTTTGCCAAGTTTTTAAAGATTTTTTTCATTAAATACATTTATTATTTATCAACTCCACCCCCCATTGACGAGTCAACGAGTACTGTAATAAAAGAAGAAAATGAGATTCATTCCGTTCTAGAGTATTCTCAGGATTCAGGAACACTTCGGCTTATGGCCGGAAAAATGTTGAGTACATATTTGACGAGAAAGGCACTATTACCACTAGGTGGATTAATCTGGGTTTTTAAAATTAGTTCCTTTGTCAGTTCTCTCGGGAATTTCAAGATATTTTTCGGGAATTTCTTCTAGAGCTCTTTCGGAATTTTCTCCATAAGTTACATCTAAAATTTCTCTTGGGGTTTAACGGGAAATACTCCACCATGTCTCCTTCCGGATAACCACCAGTAAATCCTTATAAATTGATTTCAGAAATTCCCTTTAGCAGATCATACGATGTTTTTTCAAGAAGTTTCTGAAAATTCTTCTAGAAAAATATTTGGAAGATCTTCCAAAAGGTTTTCTAGAAGCTTTATTTTTTTTATATTAACGAGATTTTTAGCCTAGGCTAGTTCATCTCGGGACCCACGCTTTACTTCCCTTCCGAAGGAAGAACTCACATTTTACGAGTCCTCGGCGTAATAGTCAAGTGTTTTAACCATCACACCAGGTCCGCTTCACATTTAAAAAAATCTCTAGCTATTTTATTCAAAAGTTCCTACGGAAATTTCCGTAAAAGTTACTTCGGAAACTCCGTCAGGCGCTCTCTTGGAAATTGATCCAGAAATAACATAAACAAACTTTTGAAGTACTTTCTTTCAGGTATTTTCCCAGGAAAACTTTCGAAAACCCTTCCAACGATATATGTAAGAATATTCTTTTGCATTTTAAAAGCAATGAATATTCCATGGAGTCATACCAACAATTCATATAACAATTATTTGGATCCAAAGGTTTTTGTCGAATAGCCATTTCTTTTCGTAAAATTTATCAAAATTGTTGATCATTTATAAATTAAAATGCATGATGATCCATCAAATTTAGGAAATGATCCTGGAAATTTGACGAAAAAGTAGTCCATAGTTTGAAACTTCCTTTAGCAATTTAACCTGAAATTCCTTATGGAATTTTCAAGGGATAACCTTTGAAATTCCTCCGGGAGTTAATACGCCATTTCTGTAGCATTCCCTTAAGGAAATTCCTCAATAGTTGTTCCGAAAGTTCATCTACGAGTTTTTTACAGATTTTTTTCGGATTTTCCTTCCGGATTTTTGAAGCAGTTTGAACAGTAAATTCTATAAGTAATTTTGGTAATTACTTCCCAGGTCAGTCAAAACATTTTCGGGAATTTCTCCAGCATTTTTATCATTATCATTTTCCTTTATGACGATGTCATCCAAGTGTCAGCAAGATTGTTAGCCAACATGTCTTCCGAAGGAAGAACTCACATTTTGTGGGTCTGTTTGGAGTGAGATTTGACCGCAGGTCATCTTCGAAAAAGTCATACGCTTTGCCTCTTACCCACAGTACCGTTCCAATTAATCCTGAACTTCATTTGCAAATTTCTCAAAGAGTTCTTTCGGGAAATCCTTCAGGAATATCTTCGGTAGTTCATACAAGTATTCTTACCCGAGCAGAAGGGCATACCTTACAAATACCATGCGAAGAGCAACATGTGCTCTAACACCTAAAACTGTTATCGCTGCGTTATTCTACGAAATGTTATGAGAACATCACGATAACAGTTGGGGGTATTTGAGCAGAGTTTGGTGTTGATGTATTATTTGTTGATTTAGCAGTGAAAATAACCGAAGTACAAGATTTGCTATTACATCATGTAGTGATCCAACAAATGAAACATTCAATAACAAGAAATGTCATTAGTTTGTTATTCAATAAGTTTGGAATAACAAATACAGCACTTGAAATTTTAAGTATGCATTCATTATTGAAATAACAAGACTTGTTATTTTCTAGGTGTTATTTATACTAAATTTTGGTATTCATTTTTTTTTATTTTGCATCTTATTCCCACCTAATGAAGGGCATATCAAAGTATGGTAGTATTTAAGATAAATACCTTGATATGTTATTCACTAGTTATTTTCTTCTGCTCGGGTGCAGCAGTTTTTTTGAAAATTTCTTCTGCAGATAATTTGGCAATTCCTCCAGGATGAAACTCGGATATTGCTCCAGGAGTTTGGTAAGAAACTCCTTGAGAATATTTTACTGGGATTCTTTCAGAAATTATTTCTGGGACTCGTGAATCAAGAGATAAACCAGCTGAGGGGCTGAAAATTTCTATAATAAATTTATAATAATAATAATGGGACTCGTGAAGGAATTTCTTCAAGGAATTATCTCAAAAAACCTTTTGAAATTCTTCCATCATTTGCTCCTGTTACTCTTATAGATATATGAGCATTCGTTTTGGGATTTCTTATACATTTTTTTGTTTGCATCTTGTAAATTTTGTGGATTTTCGTTTTTATTTATTTTTGTGTTTTCTTCAATATTTTTTTCACATTTTTTTTTTTCGAAGGAACTTATGCAGAAATGTCCAATTGAATCCTTGAAAGAACTTCTCGTGTAACTTCCGTATCCACTTTCAAAAGATTTTACAGACTTACTTAAGTTACCGAACTACAGGGGATAGACAAAACGATCGGGACAGGCAAAATTTTCACTTTTCAAAAAATGTTCAATTAGCTGTAACTTTTCGAAAAGTGCATCAAATATTCTCAGATTTTTACGCAAAGCCTGACTTCAGCCTGGTCATCCCGGGTACTCAGGAATCTAGTCGAGGCTTCTACTTACTCCTGTTCGATGTAGTATTGGTTTCTGGAGCTAACCGTTGTTTACTGCATACAAATAGGTCTAATTGTAGTCCATCTACGGTTCTCTGTAGTCAAGGCATGACTTCAATCAGATCGTCCAAAATGTCCACTGCTCGTTGATATAACAAACATTATACAGTTGTTCAAGTATTGGTGCAAATAAAAGCGATAAAAATAATTGAAAATAATCCTTGCTGATTATTTCGAGTGTTCATGTTTTGTAAGGACGGATTCGGACAATCCATCGAGATGTTCAGGAAATATTAATAGTACTACAAGGGCAACACATGTTTAAAAGATGTCTCGGATGACCTATGGGGCCAATAAGGGAATAATATCTCGTGTTTTATTTCATTTGAAAACAACAAACGTAAATGAATACTTGGATGGTTCAGAAATGTTGAATATCTCAAGAGAAATCTATCGGAAATTTTCAAATTCGAACCTGTAGCTACATCAACTATCGTTAGGCAACGGAATATACAAACTCCCATTGAAAAACTTCGTTAAGAAGATTATGGGGGTGCAAATCGTACTTGGCCTTATTTTTGCCCGACTTGACCCAGTGACCCACCGGTCTTACTCCGTCCAGAAGCCCAAGAAAATGTTGACCCCGTATATTTCCAAAACTATAGTGTTGTGCGAGTTTGTGTTCAAAATTTGGTTGAATTCTGTTGAGAAATGGGCTGTTGGCAATTTTTCCAACTTTTATTTTTTACCTGGGGTCAAACGGGTTAAAAAGGAGTTTCTCTAGAAGTTCCATAAGCACAATCTGCATCAAAACCTCCAAGTGTTTACAGGAAAATAAGTTAATAATTCTACAAATCAAGTTCATCCAGTAAAATCTGCGAAATTGATACGAAATTCCCATTTTTGACCCATTGTGTAACTACGTCGAAAGGAAGACAACTCGAGAGGGGAAATATGTGTTCATCATTTACCGGACTCGCCATATATGATCACTCTTTTCGTGATCGGCAGAGCGCAGCCAACGAAGGGGAACCACCTTTATTTTTTCGTTCCACTACTCCGTCCCCATCGAAAGGCAGGCTCCCGAGCGGAAAAATGGTTAGATCCACCTGTTTGTGTACACTCCACAGTCAATCCATGAGGATTCTCCGCTACGCACTACTTTTTACCGCGCGAATTCATTGACGACGGTAACATTTCGAGCCCCTTTGGCGAGCCTCTGTCTCTCGTAGTCGGGGGCCACAAATCATCCATCTGTTCGATTCGCGGATGCGTTGCGTGCCTCTGTGTGGTCTGCCTTCTTCTCTCGCACATAGCCTTTGCATTTCCGAACGAAGCGCTAAAAGTTGTCCCCAACAACTTGCTTCAAAATATACCTACCTGTGTATTATCACATAAATTCCCCGTTCGTCCGTGCCCCCTCTTTACGACGACTCCAACTCGCTTAAATTACATGTCTTTTCATAATTCCGACTAATTGGAATTACACTAATTTAATTCAATTTCTTTTGTGGGGTCCCGGCTACCTTTTGGTACCGGTCTCCTCCATCGGGGGCCCGAGAAAGAAAAGGTTTTCCTTTTTTGGGTACTTTTGTTCGGGGGTTTGCTCTGGCGTGGCGGCCCGTCGTCGTCGTGGTGGTACGGATGTATGGCAAAAATTATGTGTCTGGGATTAAATAATCGTATTTTGGTGCTTTTTATGGGATGGGAATTTTTTTTTTCGAGGAGGCTTTGTTTTGATCCATGCGATGAAAGATGGTTTTGATTGAAAAGAAGAGGTATCATTAAGCGATGGATGACCCGGTCATTAGGTGTTGCCCCAGTTTAAAATGATGTTTTGACTGGTTTAGGTGATGATTTACGCTTCGGTGAAGGTGCAAGCTAAATGACGTCATCGAGATGTTCAAAATTTAGTGAAAATAATGATTATCTGTGTAATGTTTAAAGAATTGATGGATCCTAGCACCAAAAACTGCATTGCAGGAACAAAGTCCACATGATAGAGCGCCAATTGAGGTCATCCACTCACTCATCTGCCATGTGATTAACTCGAACCTCGCCCCGATATCGATCATGAAATTGCATCCCACTACCCCCTACAATCGCGCCCAAGGAACCACACCCCAAATCCGATCTCTCATGCTCGTCCAACTCAAGATCAACGCCAACGAACGAACGAACGCTTCCATCTCTCGAGTGCCAAACGAGTGAAACGAGATCTGGGTGCTGGCTGCTAATAAGCCGGTCACCTCTAGCCCAACTAGCACTAGCCAGCGCTAGTCATCCAGCTCAAGAAGCGCCGCCGCCGCCGGAGGAGTGCTTGTTATCTAATCCAGCTCGCCGGGCTAACCTTCATAACTCAATAACACCCCTGCCTGGCGGGCTACGACGGCAGCGGCAGCACAGTCCCAAGATCATGCGCACACACCCGGCGATGATCCGGGCGGTGGCGGCGGCGTGGCATTGCCGTGTGCAGTTAGGCGCGGGGCGCAGCCTGAAATTAAGCTGTACTTGAAATTATAATTTGAGATTAACCCAGTGTCGGATAAGCACCTCGACAATATCGGCGCGGATCATCATTTCGGAGGAGCTCGTTAAGACTCGAGCGACGTCTCGGTCGGGTTTGGGCGATAACCTTGCTCTTCTTGCCATTGGCACCACGGCGGGCGCGGGTCGTAACACGGTGCAGTCAGCCAGCCAGCCGGTCGAGATCGAACCAAACTGCGAGTGAGGAGAAGAGGTTAGCGCAGCTTATCGGGCCACTTGTATCTACCACTCTAGAGAGGTCTCTTTTGTTGGCCGTGCACAAGAGAGTGATTGGTGTGCCGTGTTGTGTTGTTACTGTTGCTTTGAACTTTATGTCAATTTTCATTAGCCGACAGAGGGCCGGCTGGCAACAACAACGGCAGCACTGACTGTGGGATGGAGGGCGTTTGACGGTTCGGAATTAGACTGCTATCGGTACCTAAGGCCTCAGCTGGGTGAGATCTGCGATGATGAGGATGCTGAGCGGTTATGATGATGATGATGGGATCGACAGGGCCGTCGTTACAGGACTGATGTAACATTGCTCTTGAGCCCTAGTTTAGATTTTCATTCCATTCAGAGCAGATAAGCACGAACTGCGGTGAAGACTTGGAGAGGGCTTGTCCTAATGAGGTATGCCGGGCGAGTGTTGCAACGTTCTGCAATGGCCGTGTTTACGGATTTCGGAAGTGCTAACGAGTACGTCTCTGATGAACCGAGGTACATCTTTGAGGCTACCATATCGGGGTCAGCCGTTAACAATTAACTTCGGAGTGATCTCACACTCTGACTGCAAGTATTCAGAAGTTACGTAGAAAATTCCTTCAAGTGTTCCTCTAGAAATTCCACTGGGAATTCCTCTAGGTTTCCACTGGGAAATTTTCTAGGACTTCCACACGCAATTGCTCAAAGTGTTTCGCTGAGAATTCTTCTAAGAGTTCCACTGGGAATTCCTCTACAAGTTTCATTGGGAGTTTCATTACACTGGGAATCGATCTAGGAGTTCCTCAAAGAGTTCTACCGAGAATTCTCTAGAAATTCCACTAAGGATTCCTCTGGATTTCCATTGGGAATTCCACAAGGATTCTACTGATTTTTTTTCTAGGGCAGTGGTGCTCATCCTGCGGCCCGCGGGCCGCATGCGGCCCTCCAAGCCTTAAGATGCGGCCCGCGGAGTACTTTAAGACGAATCGAAATATTGGAAAGGTTATTTGAAAAAAATCGTTAAATTTATTAAGAAATCAAACAAACAAAAAAAAGACTGATCAATTTTCACAGTGTTGAACACAAATTAAATGATAAATAAACAAAGAGAATAATCCGTTCTGGTAAGATTCGAAATTGCAACTCCGAAATATTTCGGCAATACAGCTAAGTCACGAAGCTACCTTATAGTTTTTTTTTTCAGGTATAAGTGGTACGAATCAAATGAAAGTTTGTCAAAAATGTAATCTTGAATAATTTAAAAATTTGTTGCAGTTTTTAAGCGCAGTCAATGCAACGCTGAGCAAATATTTCACATTTGGCCATTCCGAAGAACATAAAAACACAAAGCACGACGTTTTTCACAAAATTCTCAACAAATCTCAACTTGGTTGCCAATATTGTTTGATTTTCACTGTTTGTTTAAATTTCTATTATACGACCCACACATTTTTCGAAACAAAACTTGCGAATTCAATTTGAATTATCCAAGCGAAACTCCTGAACGAACTTAAAGAAAAAAAAATCCCAGGCGAGATTCATAAAGCGTTTTCTGTGCCCTTTTGGAGAAACTTTTTGATACATTTTTGGAGAAACTCCAGGAAACATTATTGGAGAAAAATTTTAAGCAATTCTAAGCGAAATATATGGTGAAACTCAAATCATCCTGGAGAAAATAAACCTGAAGAAACTCAATAAGAAAGTTGTGGCGATACTGCATGGAAATTATAGGAACATCTCTAGAAAAATGTTCTGGTGCCACTCTAATAGAAATTTCTTAAACAACTTTAGAATAAATTTCTCGAGCAACAAAAAGAGAATTTTCAGGAGTAACTACAAAAAAGATTTCAGGACCAACTGCATCAAGACACAAAAGAAACTTCCGGAAACAATTGTTAAAAATCTATTTTTTGAAGAAATTTTATGATGAAGTATTTCATCAACTATAGAAGAGACTTATGGGAAGAATTTACTAAAATCTTCAAGAAACTCCTGGAAAATTTTCGGAAAAATCCGGAAGCTATTCAAGGCGAAATTCTTGGAAACGATTAATGAGGAATTCCTGAAGTAACTTCAGGGCAGTTCCAAAGGCAAATCTAAGAGTAGTTCTTGGAGGTGTTCCAAGAGAATTCTAGAAAAACTTAAAGAAACTTCAAGAAATTTCTCGAAAACCTTCTGGAGCAACTCTACAAGAAATTTCAGGAGAAAATCCAGCAAACCTTTTTGGAGCGATTCAAAAGAAATTCTTGTAAAAGCTGCTTGACAAGTTCTTGAAGTGGCTTCAAGGCAACTTCTAAATTGTTTGTATGAATTTCAATTTGAAGCTCAAACGTTTTTCTCAACCAAACTTATGAATCTAAATTGAACTCCACTAAGGGCAATAGATTAAAAAAGTTTGACCCTCACACAAGTTCTGAACAGTTCAGATTTTTAATAAATATGCTTTAGAATTGTTCTTTTTGTTGTTTTTGTGCATCGATGTTTTATGCGGCCCGCAGGTCGATCCCGAATTACAAATTTGGCCCGCGGTATCCTCCAGCCTGAGCACCACTGTTCTAGGGGTTCCACTTAGAATTCCTCTACAAGTTGCATTGGGACTTCCTTTAGGAGTTCATCCATGAATTCTTCTCAAAGGTCCTCTGGAAACTCCTCTAGGAGTTCCACTGGGAATTGCTCTAGGAGTATTACTTTAAAATTCCTTTCAAAAATCCTCCGGGAATCCCTCTAGGAGTACCATTGGGTATTCCTTTAGGAATTCTGCTAAAAATTCCTCTAAGAAGTCCACTGGATTTTTTTCTTGGAATTCCACTAAAAATTCCCCTAGGTATCCACTGAGGATTTTTCTAAAAGTTCAACATTGAAATTTTCTCTGGGAATTCCTCTAGGAGTACCATGGAGTATTACTCTGGAAGTTTTACTGAAATTCCTTTAAAAGTTTATTTTAAAAAGGATTTTTGCTGGAATTTCTTCAAGAGTTTCAGCAGGAATTATTCTCGAAGTTCCTCTGGAAGATTCGCTAGGAGTGCCTCCGGGTATACATCTAGAAGTTCCACATAAAATTCCTGGAGTTTTCTATGGGTAGTTTCACTCTAAATACTTGTAGGAGTTCCACAGGCAATTCTTCTTCTTCTTCTTCTTCTTCTTCTTCTTCTTCTTCTTCTTCTTCTTCTTCTTCTTCTTCTTCTTCTTCTTCTTCTTCTCCTTCTTCTTCTACTTCTTCTTCTTCTCCTTCTTCTTCTTCATGGTCGACGAAACTTGACATGCCTCTCTTCAAATAAGTGTTCTTTCAGCACTGCCACAGTTATTAATTGAAGGCTTTCTTTGCCTGTCATGGCATGAATTTGTACATAGTGAGCAAGGGCAATATTACACTATGCCCAGAGAGTCGAAAAAAAAACCCCGACCGGAACGTAAACCGAACCTGCCGTCTCAGGATTAGCGATCCATAGCCTTAACCACTGGGCCCAGGCAATCGTTCTATGCTCATTTATATAGGAGCTCCTCTACGAGTTTTAATTGGGAATTCCTCCTTCAAGATTTCCACCGGAGCTTCCTCCAGGAATTCAATCTTAATATCCTTTAGGATTTCCACTGAGAATTCCTCTAGGAAATACTTCTAGCGGAAATTCTTCAGAAATTTGCTTCGGGATAAACTGTCTTCCAGAAGTAGACTTGAGGATTCTTCTTCAAAAAGCCGCATTGAGAGTTTTTGTAGAAGTTCCTTTGTGATATATTTCAGAATTTAATTCGGAAGTTTTCCAGTACTTCTCTCAAATTCGTCTAGAAATTTTCTACGAATTAGTTCGAAGTTTTTTTTCCGGATGTTCTTGGGCGAGCTCTTTCAGAAGATTCTCAAGTAATTATTCCAGGAGGTGCTCTCGCAATTTTTCATAAATTCTTTCGAAAATATGTTTTCCCAAATTTCATCCGTGATTTTTATTTTTCAGAAGTTCCCCCAGGAAGTGTTCTTATATTTCCTCCAAGAATTCGTTTGGGAGCTCTTCCGGGAAATTTTCTTGGAGATTCTCTAAAAATTCTCACGGTAGATTCTCCAGGAATTCTCATGAAGTTTCTCTAGGAATTCTTCCGGAAGTGCCTTCCTAATTTCTTTAGAAATTAACTACAAGACTTCTTTCTGGCAGTTCCTCCGGAAAATCATATAGAAATTACATGAAAATGTTATCCGTAGTTTCTTCCAGAAATTCCGTCAGTAACATTTTCGGAAGTTTTCAGTAAGTTTTTTTCCCTGATTCGTTTGAAAGTTCCACCGGGAAACCTTCCTCCAGATCCTCTGGAAATTTTCTTGGAAGTTCTACCACGAGTTCTTGCAGAAGTTTCACAAGAGATTCTTGCAGAAGTTCCTCCGAAAATTGTTCCAAAATGTTCTCCGGGAACTATTCTGAAAGTTCCTCCGGTGAATTCCCCTGAATTCTCTGAAAATTTGCACGGAAGATTCTCTAAAAATTCTCATAAAAGTTTTTCGGGAATTTGTCTGTAAGTATTGCTGCATTGGAGAAAAAATATTCGGATGGTTCCTCCCGAAAATCTTATTAAAATTGTTCCAAAATATCATTTGGAGTTTTTTTTTCTAAAACTTCTGTCAGGAATTTTCTCAAATTTTCTTTAGGAATTTCTTCTGCCAATTCTTTTGAAAATTTCTCAGCAAACACGTGCACAAGATCCTCAGGATATTCTTTTGAGAATTCCTGCGAAAGTTTTCCCAGGATATCTATCAGCAGTTTATCCATAAGTTTTTTCTGGAAACTACTCCCATTTTTTTTGTTTGAAAAATTCTTCTGGAAAATTCTTAAAAAGTTGCTACCTCAATTTTTACAAAAGATCCTTCGGGATTTTTCCTTAAGTTTTAGGCAAAAATTTTCCTAAACTTCGGCTAAGAAAACTTGATGAAAATTTTCTGAGAGTTCTTCTTAAAGTTGTTTTTTTTTTAACGGTTCCTTAAAGTTCATTAAATAATATTTCTAGGGATGACTCGAGGAGAGTCACCGAAATGTTTGTTTCGGTGAATCTAGCAGAAGGTCCTCCAGGACTTACTCCAAGAATTCTCTCAGGAAATGCTCGAATATTTCTCAAGGAAAACCACCTGGAATGCTTCCAGGACTTCTATCTAGGATTTTATCTATTTCTTTTTCTTTTAAAGGATCTTTCTGGGACTCCTGAAATTTCAACTATGTAAAATTCTATGGGAGCTCTCGAAAACCTTGGAAACGATAAAGCTTTGAAAAGAATCCTACATTTCAGAAGAAATATAACATCGATGCATTCAAAAAGTATATTGGAGAGTCATAGGAAAAAATTCGTGCAGGAAGGATATTCTGTGGAATTCGTTGAGTAGTGTTTTGGAGATTTTCAGATTAAGCTCATCCGAACATTCCATTGAAGTTTCTCTGGGAATTTCATCTGGAAACCCCTCCCGATTTGTTACTCAATATTCCCTTCGGAACTTTATTCAACTGTTGCTACCAAACTTTTTCACAAGAGATCCTCCAGCAAGTTTTTCGAAAGTTTTCGGCGAAATTCTTTCGAAATTTCCTATGTGAATTCTTCAGGAAAATCCTCTGGAAGTTTTTTTTTTCGGAATTGTTTCAGTTTATTCAAGAATATTTCCAGAAGTTCCAGCAGGGGTTTCTCCGGGAGTTCAAACGATATTTTTGTTTTGGTAATTTTTGTTTTGGTAATGGTAAGGAGCACCTGGACTTCATCCGGGAATTGTTGCGAGAGCTTCTCCAAAATTTCTCAAAATGATTCACTTGGGATCCCTCCAGGACCTTCACCAAGGGTTTCTCTAGGATTGTTTTGGTCTATGAGATCTTCCTGGGATTTCTTCTGAAGTTTCTTCTATTATAAGAAAAAACTTATGACAGCTCGAGAGATGAATTCTTCATAAATATTATTGAAGAAATATATATATATATGGCTTTTAAAATTAGCTTTGTGTTAAAATACATGTTAATGAAAAAATTGAAGAAATCAATGTTCAAAAGAACTGCTGGAAAAAATACGTAGAAATTTCTGAAAGGTTACCTGGAAACCAATAAGTTCTTGGAAGAGCCACGTGAAGGGAATCCAGTAGAAATTTCTGGAAAAACATTTGAAGAAGTAATCGGAGGAACTTTTGGAGGAATTTCCAAAAAAAAAAAAAAGATTAATAACGTATTCTCGCAGAAGTTCAGAAAACTTCTGAAGAAACATCTGAAGAAACTCCCGATGAAAGGTTCGACGAATAATCCAGCTATTTTTTTTAACTCCTCAAGAAACTTATGAATGACTTAATTCCTGAAGAAAAAAATCTTGAGGAAATTCTCGGAGAATCTCTCGAAGAAGCTCTCAAAAGAACTTTAGAAAAAAGTTAAGAAAAAAACTGGAGAAACTTCCAAAAGAATTCGTGGATAAATGTTAAGAGAAGCTGCAGAATTTTTAAGATTAACTTTTTAAGCATTTTTTGGAGAAAGTTCTTACACAATTTATGGTTAACCATTTGAGAAATTCTTGGAGGAACTTCGCAATAAATTCTCGGGAAAAGTCTTGATGGAATTATTGGCGAAACGTTACTTTCCTAATAAAAGTGCTGAAGCAATAATCAATCAACTGCGGTGAAGACTTGGAGAGGGCTTGTCCTAATGAGGTATGCCGGGCGAGTGTTGCAACGTTCTGCAACGACTGTCTTTACGGTTTTCGGAAGTGTTAACGAGTACGTCTCTGATGAACTAAGTACATCTTTGAGACAGCTCATATCGAGGTCAGCGGTTAACAATTTACTGCAGTGTTTGAAATCTGACTGCAAGAATTCAGAAGTTACGTAGGAAATTCCTTTAAGAATTCCTCTAGAAATTCCACTGGGAATTCCTCTGGGTTTCCACTGGGAATTGTTCTAGGAGTTCCACATTAAATTCACAGGCAATTCCACATTAAATCTACTCGCAGTGTTTCTCGAAATTCCTCTGGGTATTCCTCGAGTCGTTCTACTGGGAATTCTTCTAGGAATTCCACCTGGAATTTCTCTAGACATTCTAATGAACATTGCTCTGGAATTTCACTGGAAATTCCCCTAGCATGTTTTCTAGAGGTTCCACATTAAATTGCTCTAAGAGTATAACTGAAAATTCTTCCAGGACTTCCACTGGGAATTCCTCTACGAGCTTCATTAGGACTGCCTTCAGGGGTTCATGTATGAACTCTGGGAATTCCTCTGAGAGTTTCACTAGGATTTTTTCTTAGAATTTCACTGGGGATTCCTCTAGATTTCCACTAAAAATTCCACTGTGGATTTTTCTAGGAGTTTCACATGAAATTACTCTAAGAATTTCACTGAGAATTTCTCCAGGCTTTAACTGACAATTTTTCTAGGTGTTTCACATAAATTGCTGTAAGATTTCCACTGAGAAATCTTCTAGGAGTTCCACTGTCAATTCAGGAGTCCAGTTTTTCTCAAAAATCCTCTGAGAAGTCCTCTAGTAGATCCACTGGGAATTGCTCTAGGACTTTCACTGCGAATTCCATCCGAAGCTCCATTGGATATTCCTCTAGGAGTTCTACTGGGAATTCATCCAGGAGTATCTTCAGGAGATCCAGTTGGAATTATTCTCGAAGTTCCTCTAAGATTTTGTCTAGGAGCACCTCTGGGAATGCCTCTAGATGTGCCTCTGGGAATTCCTGGAGTTTCCTCTGGGTAGTTTCACTGAGAATTCTTCTAGGCGTTCCACAGGCAATTGCTCTATTTTTTTTGTTTTGCACAGGAGCTTCTATACGAATTCTATTTGGAATTCCTTCAGGAGTTCCACTGGGAATTTTTCCAGGAACTCAACCCGAATTTCCTTCAGGAGTTCTATTGAAAATTCTTTTAAGAGTTTATCATGTTTCCCGTTTAAGAGCTGCTCCGGAACTTTTTTTTTTATTTAAATTATGGCTAATTCTTCACATTCTCCGGAACTGCCTGTAGAAATTTCACTAACAATTCTTCAAGAAATGTATGCGGAAATTCATTAGGAATCAGCTTCGGGGCAAGTCCTATTCCAGATGTTTATGCGCGGATTCTTCTAGAAGTTCCATTGAAAACTTTTGTAGCAGTTCCTTTAAGATCTCTTCCAGAAGAAATTCACCTAGAAAACCTCTAAGAATTTGTTCGAAGTATTTCCGGTTTTTCGAATTGTTCTCCATGAGTTCTTCCAAAAGATTCTCAGGGAGTTCTTCCGGGAGTTACTCGGAAGTTCTTCCAAGAAAACTTCCAGAAGTTTCTCTGTAATTTCTTTCAGAAGTTCATGCGGAGATTCAACTGAAGGTTCCTCCAGGAATTGTACTCAAATTTCCTTCGAGAGTTCTTTTAAGAGCTACTCCAGGAAATCTTCCTGAAGATTCTCTGAAAATTCTCACGGATGATTCCTTGGGAATTCTCACGAAACTCTTTCGAAATTTCCTGCAGCAATTCTGCCCTGCAGTTCCTCCGAAAAATTCTATAATTTTTTTTCTGAAAATGTCATTCGGGGTTCCTTTCAGAAATTCGAACAAAAAGTTCTTCTGATAATAATTTCGAAAGTTCGACAGGGAACTCATGCACAAGATCCTCTGGAAATACTTCTGGAAGTTCCCAAAAGATTTCTTCCAGAAGTTCTTCCGGGAATTTCATCTGAGAACTACTCCCGTTTTTTTTAAAGTCCCTCCGGTTTTTTTTTTTGCATAAGTTGCTGTAAGAATTTTTACAGAAGTTTTCATTGAAATTCTTCCGAAATTTGCTCTTAGAATACTTGAGGAAAATCCTCATGGGAGTTCTTCTGGATGTTTTTCCGGATTTTTTTTTCCCGTTCGTTCGAGAACTTTGCCAGAAGTTCTTGCAGTGGTTAGACGGAAATTTTTGTTTCGGTGATTCTTGTAGGAGTCCTTCCAGAACTTTCTCAGAGATTTCTTGCGGGAGCTTCTCGTAAGTTCTTCAAGGAAATCCACCTCGGATGCTCCAGGAGTTCCAACTGAAATTTCTCCAGGATTTTCATCTAGGGTTCTTTATGGAATTTTCTCGGACTCGTTTTGAAGTTTCTACTATAATAAGGAAACATCTGTGAAAGCTCTCAATATCAATTCTTCACGAATATTCTTGAAACAATCAATGTTCGAAAGATGATTCCGAGGAATTGCCTGAGGAGTTCCACGATGAAGAAAATTATAGAAAATATTTAAAAAAAAACATCGTTGTAGAACCCTAACCAGACCAGAATTTCAAGGGAATCTTATTATTATTAGAGGATTGCGGGAAAAATTCTTGCAGGAGAAAGTTTTAGAGGAATCCTTGAGAAGTGTTTTGGAGATTTTAAGCTGCAGCTTATAGAAACATTCCACTGAAGTTCTCCTAAAAATTAATGTGGAACCCCTCTCGATTTGTTTTCAATAGTCCTTCAGGAATTTTCTTCCATCGTTTCTGTCAAACTATTTCACAGACGATTCTTCAAGAAATTTTTAATAAGTTTTTAGCGAAATTCTTCCAAAACTTTCTCCGTGAATACTAGAGAAAAGTCTTCTGGGACCTTTTTTTTCTGAGTTGTTCCAGTGCATTCAAGAATATTTCCAGGAGTTTTTTTTGGGATTACTTCGAGAGTTCCACCGACACTTTTGTTTCGGTAATTCCTCAAGGACTTCCCTAGAGAACTCTAGTGGGAGCTTCTCTAAAATTCCTCAAGATTATCGAACTGATAATCCCTCAAAGATTTTCACCGAGGGAATTTTTCTAGCAGGTTCGGAGGTTTTTTCTATAGTAAGTAAAATGCTGTGAAAGATCGGGAGATAGATTCTTAATGATATTCTTCAAAAAAAAACAATGCTTCTAAGATACGAGACTAACTCTTGTATGCATTGAAAGAAGGATCTGGGGGAATCCCTAAGAGACTTCTTCATGTACAATATGCTTAGAGTTGCTCAGAATAATCCTTGCTATAATTTTGGATGGAGTAACATATAATACACATTCCCGGTTGAATAATATTGCAATCTTTGAAACAGTTTTTTTTAGAATATCTCCTACATATTTTCCAAGAAATCCCTAAATTTATTTATGTCAAGGCTTCTGAAGTAATTATTGATTAGTCTTCAGTGGGAATCCCTGATTAATTTCCCAAAGAAATTTCAGATAAAGACTTAAGGAACCTTTACAAACAACTCTAGGTGTTACTTTGAACAAATCTCAAGTTTTCTAATAAATCACAAAATAATTCAAACTGTGTCTGAAGACCAGACGCTGATTTCAGTATTTTCCTACAGATCGCTGTCGGATGTTCCTGCAGGAATTTTGCGTAAAAAAACTGTGAGAGAGTTTCCAAGCCCCTAAAGCAATTTCCGAAGGAGTTAATGGAGCATTTTGAAAGAATTTCCAACGCAATTGCCGAAGAAGTCCAAAAAAGTTGTCAAAATAATTGTCGATGGAATTCTCAAAAGAAATTCTCAAAAAAAAACGGAATTTTCGAAACATTTCTCAGGAATTTCCACAGAAATTCCTCTAAAGATTTCATCAGGAATTCCTCAAATAATTTCCTCTGGAATTTCTCGAGGAATTTCCTCATGAATTCCTTCAGGGATTCTCTCAGGAATTCTTCAGGGATTCTCTCAGGAATTCCTTCAGGGAATTTCCTTCCTCGGGAATTTCTTCATGAATTCCTCCAGGGATTCCCTCAGGAATTTCTCAAACAATTCCCTCTGGAATTTCTGGAAGAATTCCCTTAGGAAGTCCTTCAAGGGTTCCTTCAGGAATTCCTCCAGGGGTTCTCTCTGAAGTCCTCCAGGGATACCCTCAAGAATTCCTCTGGGGATTCTCTCAGGACGACCCCCAGAATGTTTCCATGGATTCTTTAAGGAACTTCTTCAATGATTCTCTTACGAAGTCCTCCAGAAATTGCTCAAACTGCTTCCAGGGATTTCATCATAAATTTCACCGAAAATTCCTCATTAGTTCCTCGGGAGATTCTCTTAACATTTTATGCAGAGACTTCCTCAGGAATTTGTCCAGGGACGCCTTCAAGAAGTCCTCCAGGTATTGGTTTAAGAATATTTACAGGAATTCCTTCAGAACCTCCTCCAGGAATAACATAAGAAAGTCCTCCAAATATATACATAGTACTTTCATAAGGGATTCTTACAGGAAGTCCTCCATGTATTACTTTAAAAACAATCTTCCTCCATGAATTCCTTCTAGAAATCTTCCAATGATTCTCTCAGAAATTGCTCATGGGATATCCTCGAGAATTCTTCCATGGGTTTACTCAGAAATTTCTACAGGGCTTCCCTTGGGGATTCCTCCGGGGGTTTTCTCAGGAATTTCTCCAGGAGTTCCTCCAGGAATTCCCTTGAAAATGTTTTCGAGAATTTTTCTTAGGAATTCTTCCAGGAATTCTCACTAGAAGTCTTCCAAAGATTTCTTTTGGAATTCCAGGAATTCTTCAAGAAAATCTCTCAGGAATTTTCTTAAAGATTCCTTCAGAAATTCCTCCAGGGATGCAGTATGAAATTCTTCCGGGGGTTCCGTCAAGAATTCCTCCGGGGATTTCATCAGGAAATCCCCCGGGAACTCCATCAGGAATTTCGCCTTACATTTCGTCAGAAATTTCCTCTGGGATTTCGTCAGAAATAACTCTTGAAGTTGCATTTGTGCTTGAGCTTGAGGTGGATCAATATCCTGTAGTTGCTGCTCCAGTATCGCTAGATCATCACCTACACAAGGAACTTATGAGATAACTGCTTCCCAAGCAACACACATGTTATAATAGAGTTACGACAGTGCAAGTTTTGGTTGTATAGAAGTTTATTTGACGTAATTTTAACATTGTGTTTAAATAACGTAAAATAAACTTCTATACAACCAAAACTTGCGCTGCCGTAACTTTTATATAACATGTGTTAGTCCTATAGGACTAACAGGACTTCAGTGTATTAGTGCTGGTAATCTACTATCTAGGGCAAAAATGGCGCTTGCTACGTCAGAATGCTGATCAAAGAGAGTGAAAGGAGATGAAATGATGATGCAATTGCTCGCCTACGGCAAACCATGTGTATCGCTGCAACTGCGTTAGTTCCTGCGATTGAGTGATGGAGAGTTTTGGGGAATGGCTAAGTGGCAGAGGTTCACGCTGGTGCGAGGTTTGCGGAGTGTTATAGATTCCTGTGAATACTCACAGAATCGAGCACACTTTGCTGGAAATCGATTAAACTAACAGCTTTCTTATTTAAAGCTACCTTCAGTATAACGACATGAACTTCAGACAATTCTTGTCTCGCAGACTGACATTGCTAAGTCACCATTAGCTTAGGAAGCGTTTAATCACATTGACGGCCGTCCTCGTCAGGGCCTGCACCGCAGACTATAGGACTGATTGCTCAAGCCTGATAAGGAGTCGTTTTATTTTCGATGTGCAAAACTTGGCAATCAGAGCCGCTAGACTGGTTGTACCAGCACTTACCCAGCAGTTAGTTTATGATTCATGATGAGTTCAAGAGCGCCTTTTCAGCGCCGCCACCACTAAAGCCAGAAGGCATCCCGCCATCGTATCGATTCTACGCTGTTTATGGTACTGTAGCGGGTGCTGCTGGGACCATCCAATGCACCCGAGACGAGCAACTTCAGTAACGGGCGACGCCGTCCGTCGCCGCCGCCGCCGCCGATGACGATGATGATGGTAATTTTCGTTATGCCCGGGATTGCTCCAGGGCCACAACAACCGGACAAAACCTGACCTTTGCGGGCGAAGAGCATTCGTTTAATCTTAATTAGTATTATTTCGAAGTAATCGACGACGGCGGCGGCGTGGTCGGTGGGGACTAGCTCGGACACACATATGTGCTTATGAAGCAATCGCTGGTACGTTAACGTAGGGCGTTATGTTGTTAAGGTGCAGATCATCAACAGCAACTACTAGCCTGGTCAATGGAGAGGATTCAACCTGTGGAAGGGATAAGGTCAAAAGATGGTCGATCCTGACTGCTCCTCGGTTGCGCTAATGGCCAAGCTATTAGCGTGGGCTGGACGCTTAATTTGTGATTTCGTGCGGTTGAGTCTCTGTGTTCATGAAGATCTAAATGTCATGTCGGCATGTGCGCCCGCGCACAACACACTGCCGTTTGATTATTTCGAAAGAATTTCATTATCGAAGTTTGCCAACAAACCCCTACCTAATGGAAGCCCTCTCTCTCTTGTCTCATTTTCAGGTATGACCATCACGAGGCGAGTTGGGCTTTCACCTTCATCAACGCAGCGGCGGCCTCCTAATGGTAGGTCGGTCTAGGAGCGATCGAGCGCGTGCAAACCATCAAGTCATCTTCAATTTCCGCCCGATCGTTGTTCGCTCGCACTCTTGGATTAGTTTCATCTTCAGTGCCCGCGCGGGGTAATGACCATCATGTGCGCCCTCATCCCTGTGAAGCTTGTTACCCCCGCGTCTTGGAATTCCTGGACCAACCTGATCACGGCAATAAGTTCACAGCTCTTTTATTAGACTGGCATCCGATAAGCCACCGCATCGTGCTGGGGCTGCGGTTGACCAGGCCACTCTCTTGTTCAGGTTGGCCGGGGTTGTCTATTAACACAGCCAATTTGAAGATGATTAAAAACTACCTTCGGATGATGGGGGAGAGAGCAACCAGGGGCGGTGTTTGGGGTCGATAAATGAATTCAGAATGCCAGGAATACTTTCAGAAAATTCTCCAAGAGTCCTCAAGTATTTCTCCAGGAAGTTCTTAAGAAATTCCTGCTGGAATTTCTTTAAGAATTTCCCTGGGATTTCTTTTGGTTTTTCTAGACTTTCATTAAAGAGTACTTCCTATGTTTTCTAAAAAGATTCTTGCAAAAATTTTGAATCAAAATCCTAAATTTTTTCAGGGATTCCGGCAGACATACCTACATTTGGAAATTTCTCCTGCGGTTTCGTCAGAGATATCATCTGGGATTTCTTCGGTGATTTCTGAAGAAATTGTTTCAGATATTCTTCCAGGGATCAGAAGTTCTTTTATAAATTTCATTGAAAAATCACTGAAAGATTTCTTGAAAGAATCCCTGAAGGATTTTCTAAAAAGATCCTTGGAGGATTGTCTGAAGCAAAACCCTCTAATCCACATCTGGAAACGCCGCTGAAGTCCCTCTAATTTTCTTCCGTCATCTATCGCACCTTTATCAGCAATAAACTAAAGGAGAAAACTACTACGCGAAGACCTCATTGACTCCCTCCCATTACATCGCCCATTGAACTATAGAACAATATCGACTTCAATCGATCGATTCTTCACCTCTTTCTCCGCGTCATTACTTAGCGGCATTGCCCCCTATCACGCCGCCGACGCTTCTTTCTATCCACTTTGTTGGTAGGTAGGTACATAGGTAGCAGCCGCAACAGAAGGCAGCACAAGCGCCCTCAACAGCGCAGCGTCCCACAACAGCCGGTTCAAGTGAAAAGAGAGCTTCTTCAATCAACCCCGCTCGAACCCCTGACTCTCTTCTGCCGAACCGAGACTGCCCGCCACAAAAGATCCGTCATAATTTTCCGCTTATTTAATAGCGAGCTAATAAAGCTACAAAATAACGAGAAAACCTAGGCAAAAGCGACCGTCACGAGCCCCCTCGTGACGGGACGGGACGGGATGGGACGGGACGAGTCTTCGAACAATGATGTTGGGGCTTCGGAAGGATGCAGCTAAGAAAAAAAAAATCCGCGATACGCTTCAAGATACAACGTCGTCGTCGTACCTCTTCTATACAAGGCACAAGCTAGCTGAGATGTTAATCACGACAAAGTGCAACAGCGCTGATGATGGTGGAAGAGCTTCAGCAGTTGGAGTAACAAAAACAGCACGCTTATTGTTTTGTGGAAGAAGTGGGAGTTCGGGTCGTTTGTAGGTTTATTGGTAAAATTCGGAATTTTTTAATTTTTAGAAATCAGAATTTCAAGAAAAAAATTCCTTGGAAAATTTCGTCACACACCTCAGTGGAATCCCTCAGGAATTTCTCCGAAGATTCCGTCAGGAATTCCTCCAGAGAATTCAGTCAGGAATTCCTCCAGGGATTCCGTCAGGAACTCCTCCAGGAATTTCATCAGAAACTCCTCGCGGAATTTAGTCAGGAATTCCTCCAGTGATTCTGTCAGGAATTCCCCCAGGGATTCCGTCAGTAATTCTCCCAGGGATTCCGTTAGGAATTTTTCTAGGGCTTCCGTCAGGAACTCCTCCAGGGATTCCATCAGAAATTCCTCCAGTGATTGAGTCAGGAAGTGCTCCATGGAATCCATCAGAAACTCATCCATGGATTCCGTCAGAAACTCCTCCAGGAATTCAGTCAGGAATTCCTCCAGGAATTCCGTCAGGAATTCCTCCACGGATTCCATCAGGAATTCCTCCAGGGATTCTGTCAGGAATGCCTCCAGGGATTCCGTAAGGAATTCCTCCAGGGATTCCGTAAGGAATTCCTCCAGGGATTCCATCAGGAATTCCTCCAGGGATTCCGTCAGGAATTAATCCAGGGATTCCGTCAGGCGTTCCTCCAAGGATTCCGTCAGGAATTCCTCCAGGGATTCCGTCAGGAATTCCTCCAGGGATTCCGTCAGGAATTCCTCCAGGGATTCCGTCAGGAATTCCTCCAGGGATTCCGTCAGGAATTCCTCCAGGGATTCCGTCAGGAATTCCTCCAGGGATTCCGTCAGGAATTCCTCCAGGGATTCCGTCAGGAATTCCTCCAGGGATTCCGTCAGGAATTCCTCCAGGGATTCCGTCAGGAATTCCTCCAGGGATTCCGTCAGGAATTTCCTTAGGGATTCCGTCAGGAATTCCTCCAGGGATTCCGTCAGGAATTCCTCCAGGGATTCCGTCAGGAATTCCTCCAGGGATTCCGTCAGGAATTCCTCCAGGGATTCCGTCAGGAATTCCTCCAGGGATTCCGTCAGGAATTCCTCCAGGGATTCCGTCAGGAATTCCTCCAGGGATTCCGTCAGGAATTCCTCCAGGGATTCCGTCAGGAATTCCTCCAGGGATTCCGTCAGGAATTCCTCCAGGGATTCCGTCAGGAATTCCTCCAGGGATTCCGTCAGGAATTCCTCCAGGGATTCCGTCAGGAATTCCTCCAGGGACTCCGTCAGGAATTCCTCCAGGGATTCCGTCAGGCATTCCTTCAGGGATTCCGTCCGGAATTTCTCCAGGGATTCCGTCCGGAATTTCTCCAGGGATTCCGTCCGGAATTTCTCCAGGGATTCCGTCCGGAATTTCTCCAGGGATTCCGTCCGGAATTTCTCCAGGGATTCCGTCCGGAATTTCTCCAGGGATTCCGTCCGGAATTTCTCCAGGGATTCCGTCCGGAATTTCTCCAGGGATTCCGTCCGGAATTTCTCCAGGGATTCCGTCCGGAATTTTTCCAGGGATTCCGTCCGGAATTTCTCCAGGGATTCCGTCCGGAATTTCTCCAGGGATTCCGTCCGGAATTTCTCCAGGGATTCCGTCCGGAATTTCTCCAGGGATTCCGTCCGGAATTTCTCCAGGGATTCCGTCCGGAATTTCTCCAGGGATTCCGTCAGGAATTCCTCCAGGGATTCCGTCAGGAATTCCTCCAAGGATTCCGTCAGGAATTCCTCCAGGGATTCCGTCAGGAAATCCTCCAGGGATTCCGTCAGGAATTCCTCCAGGGATTCCGTCAGGAATTCCTCCAGGGATTCCGTCAGGAATTCCTCCAGGGATTCCGTCAGGAATTCCTCCAGGGATTCCGTCAGGAATTCCTCCAGGGATTCCGTCAGGAATTCCTCCAGAGATTCCGTCAGGAATTCCTCCAGGGATTCCGTCAGGAACTCCTCCAGGGATTCCGTCAGGAACTCCTCCAGGGATTCCGTCAGGAATTCCTCCAGGGATTCCGTCCGGAATTCCTCCAGGGATTCCGTCCGGAATTTCTCCAGGGATTCCGTCCGGAATTTCTCCAGGGATTCCGTCAGGAATTTCTCCAGGGATTCCGTCCGGAATTTCTCCAGGGATTCCGTCAGGAATTCCTCCAGGGATTCCGTCAGGAATTCCTCCAGGGATTCCGTCAGGAATTCCTCCAGGGATTCCGTCAGGAATTCCTCCAGGGATTCCATCAGGAATTCCTCCTGGGATTCTCTCAGGAGTTCCTCCAAGAATAACCTCAGGAATTTCTCGTGCGGTTCTCTCAGGAAGTCCTCCAGGGATTCCCTCAGAAATTTATCCAGAGATTCAGGAATTCTTCCAGGAATTCCCTCAGGAATTCCTCCAAAGATTCCCTCAGGAATTCATCCAGAGATTACTTGAATATTTATCCAGGGATTCCCTCAGGAATTGCTCCAAGAATTACCTCAGGAATTCCTCCTGGGGTTCTCTCAGGAAATCCTCCAGGGATTCCCTCAGAAATTCATCCTGAGATTCTGGAATTCCTCCTCAGAAATTCATCCAGAGATTCAGGAAATGCTCCAGGGACTTCCTCAGGAATTCCTCCACAAATTTTCTCAGGAATTCCGTTAGAGTTTCCTCCAGGGATTCCTTCAGAATTCCATCCAGAGATTTCGCAAAGAATTTTTCCACGGATTCCCTCAGATATTCGTCCTGGGATTCCCTCAGGAATTCCTCCAAGAATTATCTCAAGAATTCCTCCTGGGGTTCTCTCAGGAAATACTCCAGGGGTTCCCTCAGAAATTCATCCAGAGATTCAGGAATTCCTCCAGAGATTCAGGAATTTCTCCAGGAATTCCCTCAGGAATTGCTTCAAGGACTCCCTCAGGAATTCCTCCAGGAATTCCCTCAGGAATTCCTCAAAGAATTCCTCCAGACCTTCCTCCAGACCTTCCTCCAGACCTTCCTCCAGACCTTCCTCCAGACCTTCGTCCAGACCTTCTTCCAGGTATTCCCTTAGAAATTCCTCCAGGCATTCCTAAAGAAATTCATCCAGCTATGCCCTCAGGAATTTCTCCAGGGAGTCCCTCAGAAATTCCTCCAAGCATTACTTCAGGAATTCCTCTAGAGCTTCCTCTAGGGATTCCCTTAGAAATTCCTCCTGAGATTCCCTCAGAAATTCCTCCAGGGAATCCCCCAGGAATTCCTCCAAGAATTATCTCAGGAATTTCTTTAACGATTACCTCAGAAATTCTTCCCGAAATTCTCTCAGAAATTCCTCCAGGGATTCCCTCAGTAATTCCTCCAAAGATTCCCTCTGGAATTCCTCCAGGGATCTCCTCTGGAATTGCTGTAGAGAATTACTCAAGAATTTCTCCTTGACTTCCTTCTGAGATTAACTCAGGAACTCCTCCAGGGATTCCCTGAAGAACCCACGAGGAATTCCTTCAATTCAGATTTTTTTTCGGTTTGTGTCTAGATTTATTTGTATTCCGTGCACTTTGAGCAAAGATATTCAATTGTCTTGTGTATTTTCTTATTATTCATACTGTATTGTGGTGGCATTTTGATTGCGCAGAGTGTAACAAATTGTTCAGTTTCAGAATTTAGTCCCACATCGTCGATCGATTTTTCGGACTCTAATCTGACCTTTACCACAAAACCCATCCCATCCTCACATCACGACTGATCGATCCAACCAACAACCAACCAACCGGCCAGCCAAGCCGCCAACGATTCCTCAATTGTTCGCCTCGAATTTGGCTGATGTGTCTGCCAGTCCGAGTCGGACGAGCCGCGCGCGCGGGAGCAGCAGAAGCGCGACTTGACACATTGATTGAACTACTTTAGTCTACTGTCGTCGTCCGTCGTCGATCGCCATCTACCTCCGCAGCAGCCAGCGCGTGCAAAGTGGTAGCCGATCGAGACAGAACCGTGACCGTGAAGGCCGTCCACCGCTGTATTGGTCAGCACAGTTCTACACGCGCGGTGTTCTACAACACAATGACTACGGACAGTGACGACGACGACGACGACGACGCGGTGATGTTGATTGAGAAATTATTTTCAAACTCAATTACCGGTCGACGTGTCAGACTCGATCGTCCGTCCCTTGGGGATCGATCCGCGTGTGCGTGCAGTTTCTGGTAATCTACCTGGGACTGGGACGAGGACTGAAGCGCGCAGACGTAGAATCGCCAACGCACTGTTTTTATTTTTCGCCTTCGCGCGCCTCATGTCCGTCTGTGAATGATCTTCGCGCGTCTCAGCGAGAATGTTACGAGTGGCGATCTTCCCCGGCTAGCCTGCGGTGTAACTTATACGGGAAACATATCCAACTGATGGACGGACATGTGTGTTCTCGTTTCGCTGGAGATGCTGATCTGCGTTGACGAACGCCTCGGTGCTGAGCTTTATGTAGGTACTGAGGGGAAGGTGGTGATGGTTGGCAGCAACGAAAGCCAGGTGGTGCCTTATGAACGGTGAATGCAAATGTCTTCATCTCCGAACGGACAATAGAAATACACTAGAACTCCAATGGCGCTGTAGTCACTTTTCTCAATCAATTATTTCAATAACTTTAATTGCAATAATTGACTATATTTAAGTGTCCTTCATGTAGAGTACCTTTTGTTTTGGTAAACAAAATTAACTTGACACTTCTAGTACCGCTGATGACGCTGTAAGGGCGTGGCAAACTAGATGTTAGTCACACGAACAGTCGCGGCATTGAACTTCTGTGGCTAGTTATTCTACTGAACGGACGGACATTGCTGCAGGAAGTGTTTTGTGGTTGATTTGTTTACCCGATATGCGGATATTCGAGTAGATGAGCGTGGGTGGATTTTGAGTAAACATGACCCGAGCTGAATGCAACGTTGGGTGTAGGTGGATCGTTGTTGGTGAGTGGATGCAATTGAGGAATTCGTTGCAAAATTGGTTTGTTATATTTTTAGCTTTGGCTTTACTCTGACTAAAAAAAGTTGTTTGAACATTTTAGAGAAAATAAAACAAAAAATCAAGTTCATTTCGACACTACTGTCACGAATAGAACACTTTGCTAACAATGCACATGATCGACATAATCGAACAACAGTCCACTCCATAGGAATAGTTCCATTATTACTTCAAAGCGTTCATCTCAAAATCAATTTTCTTCCTACAAACCAATTGACCCCGATCGTCGTCGCTCGCTTCCATTCATCGATTGAAATCTAAATTCAATTCTTGAGGTTTCCCCATCTTCCTGTTCCTTTCTAGTATGTACTAACAGATCCCTCGCTTGCGATAACCTCCACGCAAACCAGAAGACCGACCCCCATTTCACCTTCGTTTCCTTCCCATTAGAAACTGAGGGATAGGGCACTGACGAAGGCGCCACTTCGGTTGATCACTGCTCCGCTGATGCTGCTAGGCCTAGCAAGCAGGAAGGTGGTGAAATTGAACGCTTCCGCTCGTTGAGATTTTTCCTGTGCCTCCAAGCCATGCCGCAGCAAAGCGATCACCGGCTTCTGATAACGACGGTCGACGTTTCTGTGCTGAACAACGGCGTTGATTTGGGACCACGCAGTTTAAGTGCGGTTTGTCGTTTGTGATCGAAATTTCACGATTTTTTTGTAACTTTAGGACTTCTGCACGAAATCCCAGATATTCTGATGACAAATCCAAAAAAAACCCTGAAGGAATTCCTGAGGATCCTATGTTAGAATATCTTGAGGAACCCCTGGGAAATTTCTTAGTGAATCCCTGGAGGAATTTCAGAAGAAATCCTGAAAGGAATTTTTGAAGTAATCTACTGAAGAATTCCTGAGAAATTCCTGAGAAACCCCTTACTATTACCTGTAAGTATTCCTGAGAAACTCCTGTAGGTATTCCTAAGAAATCTCTGACTGAGTTCCTAGAGAAATTTCTTACGGAATCCATGGTGGTGGAAGGGCACCCCTTCCTATTTCATCACCTTCCCGTTACCTAATACCCATCCCTTGTCCCATTCTCCATCAGGTAGATGATAAAATAGGCTTAAATATGTGACGATGGCACGAATGTCCCAAATGGGAGATAACGTGCCTCTGGAGCCGGCCTTTTGATACCTGATACTCGTAACAGTAATTTCTTAAGTTAATTGTTTAGAATCTGCAGTTTCTGTGTCAATTTTGCATTGGCATTTTTATAGATTTCAGTGGCGTGGGGGGGAAGCGGTTCTCAAGCGGTTTCAAGAGAATTCCGGGCATCTCAAGTCAATGCAGAAGAGTTTTAGCACGCTTCCGGAGGATTCAAAGGCGTCTCATGGTTTCTGGGGAGTTTTAGGAAACTCCAGATGATTTTAGGGGCGTCAGGGGCTTTCAGAGAGGCATTTCGAGATATTTCAGTGTCGTTTCCGGGGGTCTCGAAGGGAGTTTTAGTGAGTACAGGATTTCAGGAACGTTTAAGGGGCTTTCAAGGTGTCTACAGAGTAGATTCACACCTTAGGGGCTCAGGGGTTTCAAGGGTGATTCAAAGGGATTAAAAGGCGTTTCTTGGGGTTTCCAGAGGCATTTCAGGGAAACTCAGGAGCGTCACAGGGAGCTTCAGAAGCTTGAGAGGGTCTCAGGATTATTCAAAGGCATTTCAGGGCCGCTTTCGATAATCTCAGGAGTTGTCATGGGCGTTTGAGGGAGTTTCATCGGCCGGCCTTTTATGGGCGTTTTATGGATCTCTGGAGTGTTAAACCCTTGAACCGTTCTTCAAAGGATCCTGAAGCCCCAAGAAACGCCTTCCAAATGCCTTGAAACACCCGTAATCCCTCAAGGGCGCTTCACATGAAAACCCTTGGGAAACCCTTAAAAAGGTTCTGAAGCTCCCTGAAATGACACTGAGGTCCCGAAATTTCCCGTAATCCTTTTGAAACACTTCTGAAACTCCTTGGAACGCCAGTAAAGTAGACCTGGTGTGATTGGTTAAGGCCCGTAACTATCACGCCGAAGACCCGGGATCGAATCCCACTCCCGTCAAACTCACACAATTTGAGTTCTTCCTTCGGAAGGGAAGTAAAGCGCGGGTCCCGAGATGAACTAGCTTTGGGGTAGCTTTGGGGCTTGCTTTTATAAGGCTTTTGAAAACAGCTCCCTGTAGCTCCTCTGATGCCCCTAGTAACCCCCTTTTTGGGCCCTGTTCGGGAATCACAAAACTACCGTTTCTTTTTAGCGTGATGCTTTTAGCTGAAATATATTTCTCTGTTAGTTTAAACATATTTTTAGTAACTTAATTCATCTTATAAATTCGGTTTGGTCGTAAGTTGACAGGATTCCGCGAACAAATGTGTTTCGCAGCTAAATACTTCGTCTACGAAAAATTTGGAGAGATCGATTAGTATCATATATAGTACTGTGGGGCTAAACCATACCTTATTTCAATTCACAGTATCAGAAGCTTTACATTAATATTTCAATTAGAATAGATTCTTGGGCTGCTATGGGAATAGTATAGTATCATAGTATCTTTAAGAATTCAGTAAGTACAACATATTCATTATATAACCTACAAAGTAATGATCACGTCTCAGCATAGCAGATCAAACAATTCACCCACTAATGAACCTGAAATCGTTCTTCTACGGCTAGGTTCAATATATATATGCGACGCAAATTAAATTCTTATTAGTTTTAAATAATTTCAATGAGATGATAATTAATTATCTAAATATTTCATCTGCACTTCACTTGAGGTCACTATTATCGTGTTGCTATCTAGATGCTTTTGTTCTTCATCGAGTTTTGACATTCTCTTATATCTAATTCTACGTGTTGTCTCACTCCATTTGACTATCTGTTGGCAAGGTTGCCAAAAGTGGGGTTGTGTCGCCAACAGGCCCCGATTATTTCTACGATTTTTCTTCTTTTCAGCAATACTCCAACATTTTCTTGGAAAAAACATCCTTCTCCTGATAAGGCAATAATTAAATGTGTAATTTCGCCTGGAAGGAGTCTGTCTCCGTTTCAAAATGAAGGAACGAGGTTTAGCACTTCAGATAGCTTCGGGAAAATCGTTGGGAAGAAGATAGAGTATTTCATCCCGAAGGTCAAAACTACTGCTCAAATGACCACCTGAATTAGGTTTCACCTTGAGGCTCATCACACCTAATCTCGAAAGTCGCTGCTACTCACTTGAATCAATGAGAAGCGGGCGCCTCAGCCGCACTTCGCATCGTGTTGAATACATAAATGAGTTCATTAGTGTACCCAAACAAAGTTGCCTTTGTTGGGTCGAGTCGGACTCATCTCCCGTCCCATATGAATTAATTAGGCGTTCGATTACTAGACTAGGGTAACTACTCATCGGATGCCGCTCCGACCCTGAGGATTCCCCTGATTCAAGGGGCTGACGACGACGACGACGACGACGGGCAGTAGATAATTCATTCAGTGCAAAACGTCTCTTCGATTGCGTCAAATCTCGAGGTGAAGTGGTCACTAGCCGGGGTAACGCGCGCCGCGGCTGCAGCGGCATCTGCCCGTAATGATGATGTTGATGATGATGAGTCTCTCTAGCTAAGGCTCGGACCCGATGACAATGTAACTAGAGGAACGTGGAACCCGCGCCGAACCGCCCGGTGATGCACCGAAGAAACGCTGACGTTCTTCTGCAACAACAGCCTGAAGATTATGCAAAAAGCCCGCGTTTTGAACAGCTGCTGCTTCTGCCGGTTGGCTGGCTGGCAAGGTGGTGATTGATCGTTCTCGGGTCAAAGATTAACGGTGGAACATCCATTAGACCCCATTGCGATTGTCGCGGCACGACCTGACCGACGGTGGAATTTGCGCGAATCCAGTCCCGCAAGGGTTGCTCTACAAAGTCCTTGATTGGCATGATTGGTGTGGTAGGTGTGGCGGACCGGACTCGGACCGGACGAGTGAGTGAGTGAGAGTGCGGTATGTGTCTACGCGGCTGCGGCGGCGCGGACAAGCGACAGTCAACCAGCTAGCACCGTCAGTATGCATAAGCGATTACGCGTGCTTGTTTTCTCGTTTCGTCTCGTGATTGGATGTGCTTTAGCGACGACGACGACGACGACTACGAGAGGGCTCAATTTGATCTGATCGAGATTGAATCGCATTGCGAGCCTGCTGCAAACCAGAACACAACTGGTGAACTCTAGACCATGTCTTGGAACGCGTTATGACGACGGCGAGACGGAGGCAGTGGCAGTAGGAAATTATAAGCTTCATTCCTTGCAGCTAGGCGAGCCTCATCCCCTTCGGGTAGAGGTAGAATGGGGGAGACGGGTCTCAGAGGGGTTGTGAACAGTTGAGTAGCAAATTACCTATCAGTGTGGGTTTTATCGTTCGCTGGTGGTTGTTGCCAGAGGTGCCACCAGCGAAACGAATGATCCTCATCGGAGGCGTTCGCAATGCAATGCAATGGCACTTGCATGGCACGGCGGCGAACGCCGCGTAGGATCAGTACGGCGCGCGATCGAGATTGAATTCTCCGGGGTAAAATGTGGAGCAATTTGTTTGGAATCGTTTAACCCTTGCGTCGTCGTCGTTGTGGTTCGGTTTGTGGCTATACTGTGCGAAATGAAAATAGCACCATCTTGTGTTCGGTGGTTTACGAAACGATTGGAATGTTTTGATCGTTGTATTTGAAAACACGGGGTTTTTATTTTAACCTAAACTTAACCATATGACCAGCTTGGTAGCCTAGGGGCTGCCGCTTCTGATTCGTATGCAGAAGGTCATTGATTCAATCCCTGGCACTTTAAATCATATTTTTTGTTATATTTTTAATTCGTGTAGGGGAAGTTATGAATTTTCGGCAGTTTTGTTCTCTTCGTCATGCATGGTTTTTAAATCCTGTTGAACTTAGAGTTGGGCTCAAATCCTTCCGACCAAGTTGAATCATACGACCAATTTTCAGGCAATTTATTTATTTAATTCTCTCATGACGAAGAGAACAAAACTGCCCATAATACCCAAATTAACCCTATAACATGTTCAATGGTCATAGCCAACGCAGTGGGCTTCGTGGCCATGTGGCTAGAGGCGTCAGTCATCTAGACGTTCGTAAGCTTCGGAGTGTGGGTTCGATTCCTGCTCCAGACGGGGAAACTTTTCCGTCAAACGGAAAATTCTCCAATGGGCCACTGGGTGTTATGTGTGTTGTCCGTTGTCTAATGTTAGTGCTTGTTCAGTCTGTACAACCTCTGGTTGAAGACGGTGTAGTGTCTTTTCAAAAGCCAGGAACGGGTTGAAATGGTTCTACTGTGAGTTAATCTTCGCAAATCGCAATCGTAAATTTAAGAATGCTATTATGTACTGGAGTGTGTTTCCCCAGAAACTACAATAAATCCAAAAAATTGGTTTCAAATGATACCAACTCTTTCACATACATTAGTAAGGCTTTCAGATCGATAGAAAAAAAATCAAATTTCGTTTGATGGAAGCCTTAGGATTCAAATATGCTTCAGTTACAATTTCAATATGCACATTACTGGCCATTGAAGAAATAAATAAATAATCCTCTTTTTCATTAAGAGCTATAAATAATTAGAGATTTTTTAAAGTTTATTTTTCGCATACACACTACGAATGTTGATAAAAACTCAAATTATCAAAACTCATGGTTGAGTTTTTCTCAAGAGTTTGCTCTTGGAATTCCTCCAGGAATGTGTGCTAGGTTTCCCAAGAGTTCCTCTTGACATTCTTCGCGGGTTTCTTCCAGAATTTCTTTAGGAATTCTTATGGAAAATCCTATAGAAATGCCCACTTGAATTCCTGCAGTAGTTCCTTCTGTGATTTTTGAAGAAATTTTTCAAAGGATTCCTCCAAAAAATCCTTTTGTATTTTCCTCAAAATTGCCGGCTGGGATTTCTCCCAAAAAATTTCATGTGGTTCCTCCATAAAATCCTATTGAGATTCATCCAAAAATTCTTCTGGGATTCCTCCGGAATTTCTTGCTGGGATTTCTCCAAGTATTCTTGATAACATTCCTGCAACAATTCATGCTGTAATATTTCCATTGATTCCTCCAAAAATTCATTCAAGGATTTTTTCAGGGATTCCCTCAGAATTTCTCCAAGGATTTATCCAGGAATTCCTCTTAGTATTCTTACTGACAATCCTCTTGAGATTTCTCTGGGAATTTCTGTAGGGATTTGGTTCAAGAGAGCTGCTTCAGAAATTCGTGATCATAGCAAAAGTTCCTGGAGAAATCCTGGTAGGAATTCCTGAAGTTAACCCCTCAAGAATTTTATTCCAAAGCATTCCAAGAGGAACTCCTAGAGAAACCCTAGGAGAAATAAGAGCAATTTAAGGAGAAATCTCTGAAGGAATTTCTAGATAAATCCTATTAGGCGTTCTGGGAAGAATTCCAAGAAGATTTTTTCAAAGATTTCTTCCATAAATTTGACTTGAAATTCTTCAAGGAATACCTGGAAATGTCTAAAGGCATCACAGTAGCCATCCTGGAGCAATCCCAATAGAAAAAAAAAATTCAATAGGGTTTTCATTGGGAATACTGAGAGTAATCCCTGAAAAAAAATCTCTCGATATGAATTCCGAAAAAATTCATAAAGATATTACAGCAGAATTGCTGGAGGAACCCCATCAAGAGTTCCTTGATGAATCCCTGCAAGAATTCCTGGAGATAGTCACAGAGGAATTCCTGAAGGAATCCTTAGAAATATCTCTAAAGAAACCATAGGAAAAAAAAAAGAGGAATGCAAAGAGGAATTCTTGGAGGAATCTATGGAGAAATCCATCCAGAACAATTTCTATTAGATTCAAGCGGGCGTTCCTGAAGCAGTTTCGAGAAAAATTTCTTTAGTAATCCTTGGAGAGATCACTAAAGAAATTATAGCGGAAATTTTTGGAAAAATTCCTGGAGGAATTCATGCACTGAACGAATCACAGGAGGAGCTTTAAATGAACCGGTGAATTCATGGATGAATCTGAAAAATTTCCAGAAATTTCTAACGAATTCCATCAGACATTGCTGGAGGAATTCCAAGATGAATTCTAGGTGAAATCTTCTTGAAATTCATACAGGAATGCCTGATGGGATTCTTAAAGAAATTTGCTCAAGCATTTCCAGCTAGGATTTCTCCAGTAATTGCCTTTCAAGAATGCCTGGAAGATTTCCAGCACGAATCGCCTGAAAAATCCCAGCAAGACCTGCTGGTGGATTCCACAAAATAATCCTGAATAAATCCCAACAAGAATCGCTAAAATCGAATCTCAAGCGCATTGCCAATACTAGGAAAATTCGTATAAAATTTCTGGAGGATTTTTTTTTGTAGAAATCTCTAAATGAATCAGAGCAAGCAATTCTCTCTCTGGAGAAATCACAGCAAAAATTTTTGAAGAGTTTGCCCCATATTATCACCGCAGATTAATTCGCCAACCGGTTTCCTCCTTATATCTCGCCTCATCTGCTTCCCGATTACTATGAAATCGACCCCGTGTTCCACCTTATCGCCAACGCTATGGCAGATGTATTATTTGAAGAAAGTGTTCACTGCTCTCAGTTCACGTTCTCCAGATCAAGGCCACCACATCTCCTGGATCGCAGCTACTTAAGGGGGCTTTAGGGGGTCTCAGAAGCATTTCAAGGGGCGTCAGGGGGTTGCAGGAGGGGTCCCGGGGGTTATCAGGAGCGTTTTACGGGTTGTAGGGGGTCTCAGGGGTGTTTAAGAGGGTCTTAGGGGCATTTCAGGGGTTCTCAGGAGCATTTCATGGGGCCCCAAGGGGTCTGAGGAGGATTCCAGGGGATTTAAGGAAGCTTCAAGGCGTTCTAGGAAGTCTCAGGGGCATTTCAGGAGGTCACATGAGGATTCAGGAGCGTTTAAAGGGTTTTAAGGTATGTTTCAAGGGTATTCAGCTCCCTGAATCCATCGGATACGCCCTTTAAACCTCTTGAAATACTTCTGAAAAGGCTTTCATGCCTCAAAACAAATATCAAACACCCCTGTAGGTTCCTGAAATCTCCCTGGAAATCCTCTGAAGCTCACCTAATGGTGCTTGGAAACACTGGAGCCCCCCAAAACACCCCTGAAACCCCCTGGAAACACTATCTCTTAGACTCCTTGCAACCGGAGAGAACTAAGTTGCCTCATTTGAAGTCTGACTTCATTTATGCACACAACTCCCTTAATGCCCTGTTTTAATTCATGCACATTTTTAATTTGCACTCCCAGCCCATGCCATGAAAAGAAATTGCTATGTGATAGGGAGTATAGCATACCTCGCTAACATGCAGATTTTATTCCACTTAGAATGTAACAACGTCATGAAAAGGGGTTCGTCGCTTGTGATCGAGTGGAAGTCGCCTAGTAATTTGGCAAGTTTCTCAAAAGCCTACCCAAGCAGTGCATTTCTAGAATTGTTAGATGTTTGACCCAAATACTGCCAAATTTGTTTTATTATACCGCGCTCTTCTAAGTGAGGAAGTTCTCGAACGTAATAACCAAATCCCCTATGCGCGGGGCTGTTCATAAGCTACGTAGACCAAATGTTGGTCATCTCAGTCCAACATCTCTCCCCCCTCATAGACATGTGTGCATACAAATTTTTTTTTTAAGACACTACACCGTCTTCAACCAGAGGTTTTACAGACTGAACAAGCACTAACATTAGACAACGGACAACACAGATAACAACCGCCCAGTGGAGAATTTTCCGTTTGACGAAAAGTTTTCACCGACTGGAGCGGGAATCGAACCCACACTTCCAGGCTTACGAAACGCCTAGATGGCTGACGCCTCTAGCCGCACGGCCACGAAGCCCCACTTGTATGGAGCGTAAACTTTGGCCAGATCCCCTCTCCCCCAAGAAGTCTACGTGGTTTATGAACGGCTCCCAAGACAAACCCCTGTCCTTGCAGCAAAGAATATCCACTAAACCAGTAGTCACGCCGGCTTCTACTATAAAGCCTGAGGTGAGCCCCAGCTGGTAGGTATCGCTCACTTCAAAGAGGTGCTGTCAACACACCGCCGCCGGTCGCCAAAAATGCACATAACTTCTGACTCCACCCATTTCTTGCGGGAGTGGAATCGGCTTGAGAAGGTCAGTGCAGGATTTTACCTTCCTTCATTAGTTAATCGCTCTACTATACAGCGGTCAGATCGTCAATCAATCATCCGTTTATTTTTGCGCTCACGAATGTGGCCAACCACCACCGTGACGAAATTTCCTAGATTAGGCTGATACAAATTTATTTTTGACTTTTTGTCTCCCCCCCCCCCTTCAAATTTTTTTGGATGAATTTTGCATTTTGAGGGGGCAGACAAAAAAATATTTATCAAAATATTGGGTCTCTTTAACAAATCCGATGAGTTTTAAATATTTTTCTGAATAAATGCTTTATTATTTTTATCCCCCCCCTCGACGAGCCTAAGAGTGGTGGGACAAAAAGTGAAATAAATATTTGTAACGGCCTTACGTAGCTCAAGTTGGTGCAGACAAACATTACTCCAAAACGGAAGTGGAACCAGTTGAGCTTGAGCATTTAATGACATGCAAAACGGTCGTCGTCACCGTCCGTAGCCGTCACCGTCGTGATAAACGCTAGATTTTTAGCTGCGAGTTGGTTACGCCTAAACTGGAGCACCCGCGACTTCGAGAGTGCCTGCACGATGAATGGGTCCGACTGTTTGTTGGCGCAGTTGCACAGAGTGCAGGTGAATGCATTTAGCCCAGACGACCTTCTCCGGGTCTCGGCAAGGCAGCAATTAGGAAGCTGAAAGGAAGCGTCAAATCATCGCGGCGCGGTTCGATATGCACTTCCTTGAACCGTGTGGGGATCAGTTATTTGTACACAGAAAGAAATTCTGAAAACTACACATGACGTAAATATTAGAACGTTTAAATTTCCATTTCATTTCATTTGATTTAACATAAAAGAATTTCTTGCACACAAAGTTGTTAGCAAGCTTCATACTGCAGACAACCTGTAATTTTACAATCCGATGGAGAATTGTGTTGAAAGCGATGGAGGCCATTTTGTTACAGCGAACTTGATGTAACAATTTTTAACTGTGTAGTCTCTGTACTGGAACTGAAATCGTATCATGATGCAGAGGTCCATTTGACACACTTTTCGCCGGCCTTTGTCTAGCAACATTGTTTATCATGCTACAAAATAGTGTTGCCGTTTCCCGCTTTTATCTTAGTTCTAATATCGACCACATCTATTCACCGCCCCAGCTGCGCGCTAATCTCAAATCCGATCGCCACCTTCTCTCCTTAGATCCAGCAGCAATGGTCCATCGCCGTCTCTCTGTTGTTTTCCCGCATTACCAAGCAAAAACAGCAAACCCATTTAATAGCTACTTATTACGGCCCCATCGCACCTCTTGCGCCTCGCCTTGCCCCACGGGGATCCTGCTGAGAGTCTATTCGTCTATTAGCCGGCCGACCAACCGACTCTCCTGGGAAAACATCCGATTCCCCGTGTGCTTTCGCGCACATCACCGCCACCACCACCGCGATGAATTGGTCATCAATATTATAGTAATCATCGATTGGATGCGACCACTCAGAAGGAGATCGCACAATGATAAATGGAAATGCGACTCGTCGTCGTCGTCAGCGGCGGTGAACAACAGGGAAATGAAACGCTAGACCGAATCATCACCATTGCCGTGCTTCGCGGAGAGATGACAACAGCTCAGCGCATTCTTTGCTAACACCGTGGGGGCCAGGGGTTCGCAATTTTATTCCACGGGACTACACAGGTAAAAATTTGATGCTGTACGAACGTTTTTATAACTATTTTAAAGCAGCCTTCATTTGAACAAAAGCTGAGCACAAGAGGTATAATCATTTATTCAGCTCCTAAACATCTAATTTTGGTGATTTTATTCAACCTTTTGCTGATTTGAGATTCATCGAAAGGCTGATTTAAGGCTTAATATGCGCTGAAACAGAAATCAATCAAATTATTTTTTGTGTAAAAATAAAAAATAACACTTTCGTAAGATTATAATCTATGGGAAAACTGGGAATTGAACTCGGACCTCCTGATTTATAGTCACTCACCTTAGCACCTACACCACACACAATTATGTACATATCCTCGAACACGAAAGCATTACTTGTTATGTCTGAATAATCAAGAATATGAGTTGAACTAAGCCTGTATTGAGGCTGAAGAAGCGATGTGGACCCTTCAAAAAACTTGTCTGAATCAGTGATCAAAAACTAGTTGATTAAAGGTAGAACAAAAGCTGAGTAATTCTGCCTGTTGGTGTATATTTTGAAGCTGGTTACGCAGATGAACAATATTCTATTCAACTTAATATTCAGTCATCTATGTATTGCTGACTTAAGAGGTTGAACAAGCTATACTCCAGACCAATATTCAGCTGTCATTGTATTCAGGCTCTGACACCATTGACCAGCCAATGTTCAGCTATAACTCTCACTGTTCAACATCCATTGTTACTTGGGTAAGCCTTCATCTCAGTTTTATGTTCTCTGAGCACTTCCGCAGTTATTTACTGAGAGCTTCCTCTGCCTATGATCATTTTCGCAAAGTATGGTAGGCATGAACATACTCTACGGTCTACCCCCAACGATGTCAAGGGAATTTCCATTATGAAAAGTTTCTGGACCGTCCCGAAATCGAACCCATCACCCTCAGCAAGGTTATTGATCATTGGAATTGACCATTTTGGAAAAAATGTTTGGTGTGAGAACAGTTCAGTTTTCAGACCCAAGTGCCCAAGACTGATAGAATTTGTCCGCAAGACCATTTCGGTTACTAAGTGCCCCGGAACCCATTTTACGGATGTTCCGAGTAACCGGTTCCATTTTTGAATATGATTCAATACCATCATGCGACACCTCCAACTGAGCAGGTTTTCAAGATACTTCTTGATGGGATTTGACTAGAAATTCCAGAAAAGATTCCTTCAGCAATTAATTTTAGAATTTAATTTAGAATTTCCATACTCCCAGGATTCTTCTACATTTTTCTATTTGGATTTCTTTAGGATTTCTTTACCTAAGATTACCACAACTGCTTTTTCCATGGATTCTTCCAGGTATTTCTTCGAGGAGTTTCTCTTATGATTCGTTCAGGAGTTCCTGGAAAAAGTCTGTAATTTTTTTTCCAGCAATTCCTCCTTGGATTTCTATAGAAATGCCTACCTTTTTACCTACTGGAATGTCAACTGGGATTCCTTCAGGAATTTTTTCTATGGTCATCCAAAGAAATCTTTCTCGGGTTCTTCCAGATGTTCCTTCAGTTATTCCTCCAGGAATTCTTTCAGTGATTCGATCCAGCGATTCCTCCAGAAATTCCTCATGGGATTTCTCCAGAATTTCTTCTTGGCCTTCCTCCAGAAACTCCAGTTGGGATTCCACAAATAATTCCTGCTGTGGTTCTTCCTGCAATTTCTCCTAGGACTCCTCCAGATAATCTTTCTGTAATATCTCCAGGAGCTTTTCTAGGGATTCCTCATTACTACAAAAGTTCTATTTATTTGATGCAGTAGTAACAATTCCCCAACAAAATAAGGGATTATTCAAGGCAATCTTCCTGGGATTCTTCCAGAAATTCCGCTTGGGATTTCCCCAGGAGCTCCTCTTGGCCTTGCTCCAGGAATTCCAGCTTGGATTCCTCAAGCATTTCCTCCTGCGGTTCTTCGAACATTTTCTCCCAAGACTCCTCCAGAAATTGTAACTGTGATACCTCCAGGAATTCTTCTAGGGATTCCTCTAGGCCTGGGGTTTTCTCCTGGCTTTGTTGATGTGATTCTTCCAGAAATTTCTTAGTTGATTCTTCCAGGAAATTCTCCAATGGCTCATGCAAGAGTTCATCCAGAGATTTTATCCAGAGATTCCCCCAGAAATTCCTCATGGAATTTCTCCAGGAACTCCTCCTGACCTCTATCCAGGAATTCCAGCAGAAATTCCTCAAGCAATTCCTCCAGCGGTTCTTCCAGGAATTCTTCCCATGAATAATCCAGAACTTCTAACTGTGATACCTCCATGATTTTTTTAGGGATTTATGCTGGCATTCTTGCTGAAATTCTTCCGGGTAATCTTCCTGGGATTCCTCCAAATTACCTCTACTGATTTTTCCAGGGATTCTTCCAGGTGTTTCTCCAAGGTGCTTCTCTTATGATTCGTCCAGCAGTTCCTGAAAAAAGTCCTTGGATTTCTCTAGAAACTCCTACCTTTATACCTACTGGAAGTAGTGTAGAGATTCCTCTAGGGGTGCCTCCTGGGATTCCTTCAGGAATTTTTGCTAGGGTCATCCAAAGAAATCAGCCATGGGTCATCCCATGGTTCTTCCAAAAGTTCCTCTTAAGATTCTCCAGGAATTCTCTCAAAGATTGCTGGGATTATTCAAGGCAATCTTCCTTGGAGTCTTCCAGAAGTTCCTACAGTGATTCCTCCCGTCATTTGATCCAGTGATTCCTCTAGAAATTCCTCATTGGATTTCTCCAGAAACTCTTCTTGGCCTTCCTCTAGGAACTCCAGTTAAGATTCCTCAAATAATTCTTGCTGTGGTTCTTCCTGCAATTTTTCCTAGGACTCCACCAGAAAATCTTTCTGTAACACCTCCAGGAGCTTTTCTAAGGATTCCTCAATACTACAAAAGTTCTATTCATTGGACGCAGTAGTAACAATTCCCCAACAAAAAAAGGGATTATTCAAGGCAATCTTCCTGGGATTCTTCCAGAAATTCCTCATGGGATACCTCCTGGAGCTCCTCTTGGCCTTGCTCCAGGAATTCCAGCTCGTATTCCTCAAGCATTTCCTCCTGCGATTCTTCGAACATTTTCTCCCAGGACTCCTCCAAAAATTGTAACTGTGATAACTCCAGGACTTCTTCTAGGGATTCCTCTAGGCCTATGGTTTTCCCCTGGCTTTGTTGCTGTGATTCTTCCAGAAATTCCTTAGTTGATTCTTCCAGGAAACTCTCCAGTGACTCATCCAAGAGTTCATCCAGAGATTTTATCCAGAGATTCCCCCAGAAATTCCTCATGAAATTTCTCCAGGAACTCCTCCTGACCTTTATCCAGGAATTCCAGCAGAAGTTCCTCACGCAATTCCTCCAGTGGTTCTTTCAGCAATTCTTCTCATGAACCCTTCAAAACTTCTAACTGGGGTACCTCCATGAATTCTTCTAGGGATTTCTCCTGGCATTCTTTGCTGCAATTCTTACTGAGATATCTCCAGGAGCTTTTCCAGAGATTTCTTCCGCCATTCTTGCTGGGATTCTTCCGGGCAGTCTGTCCGTGATTCTTTCAGAAATTCCTTCGGTGAATCTTCCAAGGATTCATCCAGGAATTCCTCCAGAGATTTTATTCAGAAATTCCTCCAGAAATTTCCCATGGAGTTCCTCCAGAAACTCCTCTTGGCTTTTCTTCAGGAATTTCTGCTGAAAGAATCCCAATAGAAATCTCTAGGGGAATCGCTAGAAGAATCCCAGGAGATATCGTGGTAGGAATATCAAGATAAATTCTATGAGAAATTGCTGCATGAATTTCTGACAAATCTCATTCAGGAATCCTGAGAGAAGTTCCATAAAAACATACCTGTAGAAATCCCTGTAGAATACCTGGAGAAATTCCTGGAAGAACCGATAGAGGTATTCCTTGAGGAATCCATGGAAGAGTCCCCAAATAAATATCAGGAGAAAGTATTTTGGAAACCACAAAACCCATTCAGAATGATGTATCTTGAAAAATCACGAAATTCGAGGTGCCGCATGATGGTGTTTTATTTATTTTCGAGCATGGAATTGCTTGAACCGTTTACCGGTAAATCCGTATATGGGCTACAAAATGGCCAGAAATGTTTCGGGTAATACAAAACTAGCATAGAATGGTGTATTTTGGAAATACCGATGTTCGAAATGCCACATGACGTCATTGGACCATTGGATTGTGGAAAATCGGTATGATGCATCAAAATATAGCCCTTATTCTTGGTAACGAAAATGTCGAAAACAGTTTACCTCTTTTTTTTATTTTTATTTATTTTTGTTTCTTTTTTATTTTTTATTTTTTTTTTTGTTGAACACATCTTTATGGTCAAAATATTGTTTTTTCTCCAAATTTCGTGATCTGGCCCAGTGTGCGTTGGACTCTTTGACTGGTATAGAATGATTTGGAAAAATCAAGGCTTGGCTATTACAGGTGGTTAACTGAACTACTTTATATTTGGGATGAAATACGTAAAATTTCTGAAATAGTATAGTCAATTTTGAATCAAAAAGCTCTCAATAATTGAATGCTTATGATTTTTCCCAAAATAATGAGCTTTGTTTATCTTTACAAACCTATAAATTTTATGCAAAATCGACAATTTTAAGAAAATTTTGAAAATTTTCCGGACTGTTCAATAATCTGAGATGAAGGCGATAAATTTTCGCAGTTTTATTCTCTTCGTCAAAACAATTTTGTATGTTTTTCCTTAAGTATATCCATGAAATTAAATGATAGATTCAGCGATTCTATCAGGATGTTTTTTTTTTTTCAAAATTTGTTCGAGATTTTTTTTTCTTGAGTTCTTTTGAAACGAGATCCCAAAGCTTCCATCAGAATTCCGATCAAAATTGGGCAAGGTAATCTTCAAGGGAATCGCCTGGCAATTTTTCCAAAAAGTTCTAAAGAAATTGGTTAAGGAAAATTTACTGTGGAAACTACTACTTTTCCAAAATCGTATTCAGGAAATGTATTATTTTTTCAGAAAATTTCGCCAGAAATTCCACTACGAGATCAGATCGAAATAGTTTCGCAAAAATCCGTTCAAATTCCCTTCCAATCTTCTCTCTCCTTACCTAAAACCATGTCTGCTTCTGGGTTCTAATTGGTTTTCAAAAATATACGAAAAAAAGTTCAAAAATCCCTCAAGGATTTCCACTACGTTCTTCCAAGAATCCTGAAATTTCACTGACAATCATTCAAAGATTCATCTAGAAATGTCTTAGGATTCACCAAAAATCACAAAAAATTGCAACACTCAAAAGAGTTCTAACGTTAGTTATTAGTTTTTTTTTTGTAATTACAAAGTAAAGGCTGCGATGAACTTTGCAAAGAATTCCAAAGCTGCGGTTAGTAGTAACTCTCTCTTCAAAAATTTGTTCAAAATTGACTCCAGGATTGGAAACTTCATCAGAAATGCTAAAAATGTCTGCAAATTTCGTCACAATATTCTCAAGGAGATCCTTCTTGTTCGAGCATCCTATTGAATAGTTTTTGTGCGACTTTTCACCAATAAGTCGCAGATAATTTGCTCATGATTATCGATACAAAAAACTACAAAACCTAAATAACCTGAAGATGGATTCCCAGAAATATTGCAATTACCTGGTTGACTCCGGTATACCCTGGTTTCCAGTATTTTATCAAATGAAATCAAATAATCTGATAATTCCAGGATACACATCCTGTTTTGATTTTTTTTATTCAGTTCAATGTTTTGAATATTTTTTCAACTTTTTCTATGAACAATACCATATTTTTATAATTTGGCCTTTACAGTACCAGGTGTTTAAATCAATTTTTCAAAAATCTGTTACTTTGTCACAGTTTATCCGGTTTTAATGAAATTTTCACACAAAATAACTAAAAGTTATATTTTTGATATATGCAATTGAACCATTTAAACTTTACGTGGTTCCGGATTCAGGCTGGAAAAACCGGGAGCTAAACTGGATATTTTGAGGAAAAAATGTGAAAACATGATAAAGTTTATAATAAATCAATTGTTTTGAATCTTTGTTGCAGCACACATTGACATAGCCCTTTTTGAGATGGATTGACCTGTTCTGACCAGGTAGCATCGAGAAGTCAAAAGGCACTCTTCCGATGACCAACAACGGATCTGGTCACTTCCGAATACTCCAAAATCAGTTCCTGAAGGGGCTCAAAGAGGACATTATCGGAACTCCAAGCAACTTCACCATTCGACGGCTTAAAATTCATGATTTGAGATTTCTTTTTTTTTATTATTGTATATTTTAACTTATGCTAATTCTACACTTTTTTGAGATTTCGAAAAAAAAGAAATTCTTATAAAATGGAATACGACATTCGAAGAAATAATGAGTCATCAGTCTAATTTTTGGTCAACAGTAGCATTGCTGGTCATCGGCACAGTAACTATTGAATTCTGGAAGAAAAATCATGAATTTTGAGCCGCCGAACGATGCAATTTGCTAGAAATGATGAAAGTGCCCTTTTGGTTCTCTACTGGATTCGGTTCCAAAGCGTCAGGAAGATCGGTATCGGTCATCGGTATAGTGCCTATTGACTTCTGAATGAAAAATCATGAATTTTGAACCGTCGAACGGTGGAATTGCGAGACATCCTGAAAGTGTCCGCTATGGGTCCCTACCGGAACCGGTTCCGGAGTATCCGCAAGTGGTCACGTGGTCATGAAGCCTCGTAGATAAAAAGTTTTTAGAAACTAAAAACAAATTTTCTCAAAATTCAAAAAAAAAATATGAGCTGGAAAAAGTTTTTCACAAAATTTTCCATTTTTTTTTTTGAGTTATGACCAATTATTTTGAAAAATGTCCAAATGTGCCATATATGCCTTTAGTTTGAAAAATCATAAATCAAGAACGAAGCATCGTAGAAACAAAGTTTTTTTTATGAAAATGAAAGCAAATTTTCTCGGGAATCCAAAAAATATGAACTGAGAAAAGTTTTCCTCAAAATTTTTCACCGTTGAGAAAATTCATGAAGAATAGCCGGCAAAACTATGAATTCGCGGAAAATTTTCAAAAAAAAAATTTGAGAAGGTTATTTCATAAGCTTTGATCGCTGAAATTTTTGGAATGCACTTTTTTTTTCTTTCCTGAGTTATGGCCAATTTTGTGGAAAATGACCATGTGTATATTATATGGTCATTTTTTTACAATATTGGCCATTACTCAGGAACGAAAAAAATGTGTATTCAAAAAATTTCAGCGATCAAAACCTTCTCAAAAATATTTTTTGAAAATTTTCCACGAGTTCGGGCATAGTTTTTTCTGCTTTTCTTTACAAATTTTCTCAACTGTGAAAAATTTTGTGAAAAACTTTTTTCAGTTATTTTTTTTATTTTTTTTTTAAATTTGCTTTCATTTTCTTTTCATGCTTCTTTTCTTTGTTTCTATGATGCTTCGTTCTTGAGTTATGGTTTTCCAAAGTAAGCAGTGTCAGGCGAAAACAAACAATTTCTCCTAAGTTTTCCGGGAAAACAGGCGACTCTTATTTTTTTTTTTTGGTTCATATATCCAGGAGCCCTGCCTGTGGAAAAAGTTTCATGAAAATCTGAGATCCTTCAGCTCGAACCCGTACGATAATAAAATAAAATCCCCTTATAACACAGTTCCTCCTCATATCGTTCTCCGGCGGTTAGAAGGACAGTTGCAACTTGATGAGCTCGTTCCATATAAAATCTATTAGCAATTAGTGATGTATGAAATATAAAAATAAAAAATATTTAATGTATTTTTAACAAGTATTGAAAGATTCGACCTGTCGGTATTTCGTGGACTTACCACTAGAATTGAGCCATATCCTAGGAAAAGGCAGAATTAATCTAAACGCATTTTGAATACCGATCAAAACCTCTTTTCAAGTGGAAGCCATTGAAGTAAACTCTGTTTAAGTACTTCAATTATAATTGTTTTAAGTTAATAATATAACTGGATTACATTCAAAGCAGAAGTTTGCAACAAAGGGGTGTTTGGGTTGGGTTTAGGAGGACGTGTTTGACGTGGGTGGTGTGATTTGTGGTTTTATGGAGAACTAGGAGCACAGGTTTGAGCGAGAAGTGTTTCAAGCAAGAATGTTTCAAAGGGTGTTTAGGACGAACTTATGTTAAGTTTGAGAAGACTTTACAGCAATTGTATACGGAGTTCAAACAAAGCTTGATGGGGGACTCGAGGAAAGATTTATGAGGGTTTTATGGAGGTTCATAAATTACTTAGAGGTGATTATACGGGGTTTTGGAAGACTTTAATTTAAAAAAAAGGTAAATGGGGTTTGCAGGGATCCGAAGGGGGCAAATGGAGAGTATGAAGAAGATTCAGGGGTATGGATTAGGATGGTAGGATAGGGGGAGTTAGGAGCAAGTAGCGAGGATGCTTTACAGGAGGAGAAAAGGTAGACTTTTGAAGCGTTCCAATGTGACTCGTTCTCTGTCCCTCTGCTTCATAGATCCTTGAACTTTCGTTGAACTTCTCCTAATATACCTCTAAGCATCTCTTGTACACTCCTTATACCTCAATGAATCCTCCCTAAAGCCATCTTAGGTAGCCCTTAAAACTCAATAAGGCCTCTCTCAAGCCACTCTTAAATCTCACTTTAAGCTATCCAAAAATGATCCTCTTTTCTCCTTAAGCACATCCATTTCTAGTTCTGCCTAATTTAAATTCTATTTTGATCCCATTAAATTCCATTATTAAAACCTCCCTGAAACCCCATTAAAACTCAATTTTATACTCCATAAATCCTTTATAACCCCTCCCCCCCTTAAACTCAACTTTTGTTTTCCTTGGCCCATCTACATCAGTTCCGGACTTAACCCTTCAGCGCGCGCGCTGTTGTAAAAAGTACAACACTACCAAAAAACCTCGCTTTTCGTATACAGCGGTGCAGTTTCGGTTGCTTGATGGCGCGCGTCCTGGAAGGTTAAGATAAATTCCGGACTTAAGGTAAATACCAATGCAAAGTTATTTGAAAGGCTCGCCAATAGTTTGAGAACCACACACCACTAAGCGCAACTCCCGCCCCGATAGTGTGTAATTATGATGTGTGTGTGTGCTGACCCAGTGAGATACATCCCCCGGACAGCAGAAGGAAGATGTTCCCGCTCAAGGGAGTTCTACCTACGATACAACAGCCTCCTCAACTCAGGTTGAGATACTCCAAAGAGATGAGCCTGGGAAGAATTTACCCACGATGGCGGCTGAGACAAACGAATGACATGACATGAGTCAATGGTCGTTCGGCCGGTCAAATGGGGGGCCCCAACAATGGACTGGTCTGGTGGTTTTGCAAATATCTGCTACTCATCATCATCATTATCTTTTCGCTCTCTCTCTATCTTGGGATAGTGTCAATGGGCCACCGATTGCCGCAATGGCAAACAGAGCATCATCATTTGCCCCGCTGCTGTCTAGTTGGCAATTACCTATGGATGCAAGGGTTTCTCCGCGGAACTGTTGGAGCGTTGGAGGATGGGAACTGGTGTGGTCACCAGTGATGGACGATTGACAAGAAACAAATGAAGATGGGTTAAACAAGAAGCTGTTTTGTCATTCGGACGGAAGGGTGTTTGTGTTTGCAGTTCCAGTTGATTTTGCTGGAATTGTTTGGGAAACGAATGGCGTTAAGAAATGGTTAGAAATGGTTTTCTTTACCTAATTTCCCATATTTGTCATGACTGTATAAAGGTTGTAAGTCTTCGACTAAACCAGTGAATAGCGAACTTCCACTGAAAAGTAGTGAGTCATGCCTTTATATCTTGATGCTTTCACATCTACTCCATACAGTTTCCCTTGAACCCGATGATCGAGGCATCTTTTCCAAAACAATTGATTGAAAAAATCAATAACCATCTGAGGCCTCCACACTAGAGTAACACACGCATTCCTCTGTAGCCCCAAGCGACAATGTAATTCAATACTTTCCACGGAATTCACCTCCCCTCGGTCGATCGAAATTTATGACAACATATTAACCAAATTGAGTATGTTTTCCATCATCATCATCGGGGTCCCATTTGAGGCAGCAGCCAGCAAGCAAATAGAAACACTCTCAGCCCTTACCATCGCGCGCCGTCCAGTCCAGTCCAGTGGCCGTAGTCATCATAGCTGGTCACTGCACTTATGCAGAAGAGATATGGCTACTAATAAGTAGCCATCAAATCCATAATTAACCATCGCACCACCATCCCATATTGCCGGCCGTCGTGTGCGTCGTCTTCAGAGCGGCGCGGCGGCGTTGGTTCAAAGGCTCGAAGGCTCTTGGACACCACCGCAACGCGAGCCCGCAAAGGAGATATGGTCCGCTTCGATTCGATCCGATCCGATTCGATGCCGCACGGAGCCGCACAACATCGATCATAAAATGAGCGACATCGAATCCATCAAGTTTGTTGATTTATATTTCTTTTGCACGGCTGATGGCTTCTGTGTGCTGTGACTCCTGAACGGGGGATCTCTGGGAAAAATGGATCGCTCAGTGGGGTAAAAACAAGAAGAATCCAACACAGGCGAAGACGCCACATTTCTTACTGCTTTTGATTTTAAAGTTTAGCAGTGCAAAGTTTAACTTTATAACTAGAGCCACCTAATGGCAGAATTACCAACTGATGCACTTCCAGATCGATCTTGATGTCCTGAAAAACAATTCTAAGGAAACAGCAGTTCAAAGTGCTATGTTATGCTATGCTATGCTATGCTATGCTATGCTATGCTATGCTATTGCATCGACATTCATCGGTATATCAACACTATTTTTGTTTTATGATTTGAAACTGTTTCATCTAATTCTCTCTTGTAATGGGAACATAAGTTTGTTTGCATACATACTAGTATACTTGTAAGTAACGATTGAAACAGCTGATGTAACAATGCTATTCGAGTTATTTGTAGTTTTGATGGTTTTGCATAGGATGAACTAATTCAAAAAAATGGAGAACTGTTCACTGTATCGTTCATATTATAATTCCAGGGTAATTTCCAGAGAAATTCCAGAGGAATTTTCACAGAAATGCCAGAGGAATTTCCAGAGAAATTCCAGGGGAATTCCCAGAGAAATTCCAGGGGAATTTCAAGAGAAATTCCAGGGGAATTCCCAGAGATATTCCAGAGGAATTTCCAGAGAAATTCCAGAGGAATTCCCAGAGAAATTCCAGAGGAATTTCCAGAGAAATTCCAGAAGATTTTCCAGAGAAATTCCAGAGGAATTTCTAGAGAAATTCAAGAGGAATTCCCAGAGAAATTCCAGAGGAATTTCCAGAGAAATTCCGGAGGAATTTCCAGAGAAATTCCAGAGGAATTTCCACAGAAATTCCAGAGGAATTTCCAGAGAAATTCCAGAGGAATTTCCAGAGGAATTTCCAGAGAAATTCCAGAGCAATTTCCAAAGAAATTCCAGAGGAATTTCCAGAGATATTCCAGAGGGATTTCCAGAGAAATTCCAGAGAAATTTCCACAGAAATTCCAGAGGAATTCCCAGAGAAATTCCAGGGGAATTTCCACAGAAATTTCGAAGGAATTTCCAGATAAATTTCAGAGGAATTTCTAGAGATATTCCAGAGGAATTTCCCGAGAAATTCCAGAGGTATTTTCAGAGATATTTCACAGGAATTTTCAGAGGAATTCCAGAGGAATTACCAGAGAAATTCCAGAGGAATTTCCAGAGAAATTCCAGAGGAATTTCCAGAGAAATTCCAGAGGAATTTCCGCACAAATTCCAAAGGAATTTCCAGAGAAATTCCAGAGGAAATTCCAGAGAAATTCCAGAGGAATTTCCAGAGAAATTCCAGAGGAATTTCCAGAGAAATTCCAGAGAAACTTCCAGAAAAATTCCAGAGGAATTTCCAGAGAAATTCCAGATTAATTTCCAGAGAAATTCCAGAGGAATTTCCAGAGGAATTTCCAGAGAAATTCCAGAGGAGTTTCCAAAGAAATTCCAGAGGAATTTCCAGAGATATTCCAGAGGGATTTCCAGAGAAATTCCAGAGAAATTTCCACAGAAATTCCAGAGGAATTTCCACAAAAATTCCAGGGGAATTTCCACAGAAATTCCAAAGGAATTTCCAGATAAATTTCAGAGGAATTTCTAGAGAATTTCCAGAGGAATTTCCCGAGAAATTCCAGAGGTATTTCGGCACCAACATTTCAAAAGGGCGTAACTGCATTTTGAAACAAACCACGCTTTCACATCTGTGGGTCATATTTTAAGTTTCCCACGAAATTCACAAACATTACTAGACAGAGAAATTGCTCTTCTTTCCTATACTGGCGGTGATTTGCATGGCGACATTGAAATACGATCCACAGATGTGAAAGAGGGGTTTGTTTCAAAATGCAGTTACGCCCTTTTGAAATGTTGGTGCCGATTTTCAGAGATATTTCAGAGGAATTTTCAGAGAAATTCCAGAGGAATTTCCAGAGAAATTCCAGAGGAATTTCCAGAGAAAATCCAGAGGAATTTCCAGAGAAATTCCAGAGGAATTTCCAGAGAAATTCCAGAGGAATTTCCAGAGAAATTCCAGAGGAATTTCCAGAGAAATTCCAGAGGAATTTCCAGAGAAATTCCAGTGGAATTTCCAGAGAAATTCCAGTGGAATTTCCAGAGAAATTCCAGTGGAATTTCCAGAGAAATTCCAGTGGAATTTCCAGAGAAATTCCAGTGGAATTTCCAGAGAAATTCCAGAGGAATTTCCAGAGAAATTCCAGTGGAATTTCCAGAGAAATTCCAGAGGAATTTCCAGAGAAATTCCAGTGGAATTTCCAGAGAAATTCCAGTGGAATTTCCAGAGAAATTCCAGTGGAATTTCCAGAGAAATTCCAGTGGAATTTCCAGAGAAATTCCAGTGGAATTTCCAGAGAAATTCCAGAGGAATTTTCCAGAGAAATTCCAGTGGAATTTCCAGAGACATTCCAGAGGAATTTCCAGAGAAACTCCAGAGAAATTTCAAGAGAAATTCATGAGAAATTCCAGAAGAATTTCCAGAGAAATTCCAGAGGTATTTCCAGAGAAATTCCAGAGGAATTTCCAGAAAAATGCCACAGGAATTTCCAGAGAAATTCCAGGGGAATTTCCAGAGAAATCGACATTCATCGGTATATCAACACTATTTTTGTTTTATGATTTGAAACTGTTTCATCTAATTCTCTCTTGTAATGGGAACATAAGTTTGTTGGCATACATACTAGTATAAGTAACGATTGAAACAGCTGATGTAACAATGCTATTCGAGTTGTTTGTAGTTTTGATGGTTTTGCATAGGATAAACTAATTAAAAAAAACGGAGAACTATACACTATATAGTTCATATTATATTCGTAATATTATCAACATGGTTACTGTATTGGATATTCATGTCCTACGAATCAATAATTAAAACTAAACATGTAAAAACCATAAACTTATCATAATACTAAAGGTTATCATAAAATACTGGTAATTGATCGACTGTAGGGTTTAATTCCTTTCTGTGTCGAAAAACTAGAAGCTATCATATAATGAATGGTAAATGCTTGATCTGAACTACATGAACTACAATTTTCGTCGATAACCTGGCTATTTCCGGCAGTCAAAAACACCTTATATGACTAGAAGCAATAACCAGAATCATAACATTCCCTTCAAACTTGAAAGCTGTAGATTTTTCACTGGGAGGGCACATTTGACTCACCCTCCATCCATACTGTGACCACATCGCATTAAAACGTCACTTTTTCGCTAAACAAACCAGACTGCTCGGTGGTGCTGCTGCTGAAACGCTTCGATTTCTATGTGGAACGGCACCATTAAATTCCTATCGTGCACGCCTCGGGCTCTGAGCCTTAGAAAAACCCAGAAGGGGGTCCCTACTAGGGTCCACATCATCGGTCCATGAGCATGGTACCTAGGGGAAGGGGCTTCTGTTTTTGTTTTCCATCTGATCCTCGTCGGATCAAACTGCTCCTGGGGCTCATACTTAGTAACGTACGATGCGACGCGCGTTTGCTTTCCATTGGCACAGCCACAGCTGTGTTTGGATCGAAATCCTCTACATGTCAAGCGGCGGGATGTAGCTCGGTAGGTACGTAACAGTAGAGCAGATTGCTGCTAAGATCCGGACAAGAGTCGGCGCGGGAAGTTCACAAAAAGCATCACCACGTGAAATGTCAATCTTCGGGACGATAACGACGACGACGGTATGTGGTCCGTCTCTCCGCTATGGCTAAGATCTGACTTGTCCGAGACGTCTGAGATGTCGTATTAATTCAGGCGCAGAAAACTAGTTTCTGATGAAATGTGAGGAAAATTAAAAACTTGGTGATGGAGAGTATGCAAACATGCTACCGCTTCGGAATAGGTTGCCAGTTTGATTGAAGGCTGCTTTTTAGTAGAAACTGTAATTCGTATTTTTTTTGATTGATTTCATATCAAACAATAACTATAATAAATGGTAACCATTCATCTTATGGTTTGAACCACGCAACCTTACATAACTATTATTCTATGGAATAAAATAATAGATTGAGTTTTTTTAAATTCCAATAATTATAAGAAAATCGATGCCCCAATAAAAGTTGGACGACAAACAACGATAACCTGAATCATTTTATATTTTTCCATACGATAAAGATGTTAACTCGAATGGTTGCATTGACTATTCGTTGTTATTCGTTCCACCGATAAAATGATGCTGCCAGGAAATTCAACAACTTCGAAAAACTATATCTCTTATCGTCCAAAGGATTTTGGCTATCATATTTATATTTTATAGTTATACTAATTATTTCACCACCACGTTCAACTGTTCTTAGAAAATAATCAATCGAAACAATCTGGGAACACTTTGTTCCTGGCATAAATGGTGCTACCTTTTACCATACCCCGGATGGTCACATTCAATCCCTCAACCTCATGCATCATCATCATCACGACGAAGTATCAACCTTCTGGTACCAGATAGGTCGCTTCTGCCGCCATGGCAGGATCCATCCTTCCAAACGGCAGGAGGTCTTCACCGAAAAAAAAAACTTTCAATTTAATTTGATACTAGAAATTAGATACACTCGCCCTGAAAGACCCATCTATCCATCCATCCGGCTCAGTCAGCCAGCCAGTCAGTCAGGAGGCAATTCATCCGCGTCGTCTTTCGCGGGGTCCCATCCGCGTCCGTCGTCCATCATTCAATCAAAACCCCATCTAACCTTACTCGCGCCGCAAGACACCACGTTGGTCGAGCTGACGATCAATTTAGTTCAGTGAAATTCTGCCTACCGGAGCGGCATCAATTGACCCGAGACAACTTCTGTGTGGAGGTCTCCACGGGATGGATGATGGGTGGATCCGTGTGCCCCCGAAAACGTTGAGGCCCATAAGCGAGCACGTTTCAGTTTCAGCTACCTATCTACCTGAACATTCTACAGTGATCGAGGATTAGAAGAGCCTCAATATATGTGCGGTAGGACACTCGCTTCCGAACGAACGACGACGGACCAATTAGTCGTGGCGTGGAGTCAGGAGTGGTCAAGAGCATAACGGAATGGCATGGATTAGGCTGGATAGCTGGATGAATGTGGCCGACGGCCACATTCGAGTGTAGTCGTGATAGCCACAGTCACCTGGGAAAAGCTAATCGATCTGGCAAGGCTGGCTCGGTGGATTGGTACACGCCCTTTTTGTAATTTCGCTGCCGCTACAGATGGTGGAAATCGTGATTGTTAAATAGATTTGAATGTTTTGTGGATACGTTCTTACTTGCTTATTTACATACTTACTTACTTACTTACTTTCTTACTTACTTACTTACTTAGTTACTGACTTACTTACTTACTTACTTACTTACTTACTTACTTACTTACTTACTTACTTACTTTCTTACTTACTTACTTACTTACTTACTTACTTACTTACTTACTTACTTACTTACTTACTTACTTACTTACTTACTTACTTACTTACTTACCTACTTATTTACTTGCTTACTTACTTACTTACTCACTTAATTACTTACTAACTTATTTACTTACTTAGTATCTTAGTTACATACTTGCTTACTTTTTACTTTTATACCTCAATTTCAGAGATATTTCCAGAGAAACTCCAAAGGAATTTCCGGAGTTTCCAGGGAAATTCCAGGGGAATTTTCAGGGGAATTTCCAGAGAAAGTTCCAGAGGAATTTCCAGAAAAATTCCAGAGGAAATTCCAAATAAATTCCAGAGGAATTTCCAGAGAAATTCCAGGGGAATTTCCAGAGAAATTCCAGGGGAATTTCCAGAGAAATTCCAGGGGAATTTCCAGAGAAATTCCAGGGGAATTTCCAGAGAAATTCCAGGGGAATTTCCAGAGAAATTCCAGGGGAATTTCCAGAGAAATTCCAAGGGAATTTTCAGAGAAATTCCAGGGGAATTTCCAGAGAAAATCCAGGGGAATTTCAAGAGAAGTTCCAGGGGAATTTCCAGGGGAATTTCCAGAGAAATTGAAATTCCAGGGGGATTTCCAGAGAAATTCCAGGGGAATTTCCAGAGAAATTCCAGGGGAATTTCCAGAGAAATTCCAGGGGAATTTCCAGAGAAATTCCAGGGGAATTTCCAGAGAAATTCCAGGGGAATTTCCAGAGAAATTCCAGGGGAATTTCCAGAGAAATTCCAGGGGAATTTCCAGAGAAATTCCAGGGGAATTTCCAGAGAAATTCCAGGGGAATTTCCAGAGAAATTCCAGGGGGATTTCCAGAGAAATTCCAGGGGAATTTCCAGAGAAATTCCAGGGGAATTTCCAGAGAAATTCCAGGGGAATTTCCAGAGAAATTCCAGGGGAATTTCCAGAGAAATTCCAGGGGAATTTCCAGAGAAATTCCAGGGGAATATCCAGAGAAATTCCAGGGGAATTTCCAGAGAAATTCCAGGGGAATTTCCAGAGAAATTCCAGGGGAATTTCCAGAGAAATTCCAGGGGAATTTCCAGAGAAATTCAAGGGAAATTTCCAGACAAATTCCAGGGGAATTTCCAGAGAAATTCCAGGGGAATTTCCAGAAAAATTCCAGGGGAATTTCCAGAGAAATTCCAGGGGAATTTCCAGAGAAATTCCAGGGGAATTTCCAGAGAAATTCCAGGGGAATTTCCAGAGAAATTCCAGGGGAATTTCCAGAGAAATTCCAGGGGAATTTCCAGAGAAATTCCAGGGGAATTTCCAGAGAAATTCCAGGGGAATTTCCAGAGAAATTCCAGGGGAATTTCCAGAGAAATTCCAGGGGAATTTCCAGAGAAATTCCAGGGGAATTTCCAGAGAAATTCCAGGGGAATTTCCAGAGAAATTCCAGGGGAATTTCCAGAGAAATTCCAGGGAAATTTCCAGAGAAATTCCAGGGAAATTTCCAGAGAAATTCCAGGGGAATTTCCAGAGAAATTCCAGGGGAATTTCCAGAGAAATTCCAGGGGAATTTCCAGAGAAATTCCAGGGGAATTTCCAGAGAAATTCCAGGGGAATTACCAGAGAAATTCCAGGGGAATTTCCAGAGGAATTCCAGGGGAATTTCCAGAGAAATTCCAGGGGAATTTCCAGAGAAATTCCAGGGGAATTTCCAGAGAAATTCCAGGGGAATTTCCAGAGAAATTCCAGGGGAATTTCCAGAGAAATTCCAGGGGAATTTCCAGAGAAATTCCAGGGGAATTTCCAGAGAAATTCCAGGGGAATTTCCAGAGAAATTCCAGGGGAATTTCCAGAGAAATTCCAGGGGAATTTCCAGAGAAATTCCAGGGGAATTTCCAGAGAAATTTCAGGGGAATTTCCAGAGAAATTTCAGGGGAATTTCCAGAGAAATTCCAGGGGAATTTCCAGAGAAATTCCAGGGGAATTTCCACAGAAATTCCAGGGGAATTTCCACAGAAATTCCAGGGGAATTTCCAGAGAAATTCCAGGGGAATTTTCAGAGAAATCCCAGGGGAATTTCCAGTAAAATTCCAGAGGAATTTACAAAGAAATTTCAGGGGAATTTCCTGAGAAATTCCAGGGGAATTTCCACAGAAATTCCAGGGGAATTTCCTGAGAAATTCCAGGGGAATTTCCAGAGAAACTCCAGGGGAATTTCCAGAGAAATTTCAGGGGAATTTCCAGAGAAATTTCAGGGGTATTTCAAGAGAAATTCCAGGGGAATTTCCAGAGAAATTCCAGGGGAATTTCCAGAGAAATTCCAGGGAAATTTCCACAGAAATTTTCTGGGGAATTTCCAGAGAAATTCCAGGGGAATTTCCAGAGAAATTCCAGGGGAATTTCCAGAGAAATTCCAGGGGAATTTCCATAGAAATTTCCAGAGAAATTCCAGGAGAATTTCCAGAGAAATTCCAGGGGAATTTCCAGAGAAATTCCAGGGGAATTTCCAGAGAAATCCCAGGGGAATTTCCAGAGAAATTCCAGGGGAATTTCCAGAGAAATTCCAGGGGAATTTCCAGAGAAATTCCAGGGGAATTTCCAGAGAAATTCCAGGGGAATTTCCAGAGAAATTCCAGGGGAATTTCCAGAGAAATTCCAGGGGAATTTCCAGAGAAATTCCAGGGGAATTTCCAGAGAAATTCCAGGGGAATTTCCAGAGAAATTCCAGGGGAATTTCCAGAGAAATTCAAGGGGAATTTCCAGAGAAATTCCAGGGGAATTTCCAGAGAAATTCCAGGGGAATTTCCAGAGAAATTCCAGGGGAATTTCCAGAGAAATTCCAGGGGAATTTCCAGAGAAATTCCAGGGGAATTTCCAGAGAAATTCCAGGGGAATTTCCAGAGAAATTCCAGGGGAATTTCAATAGAAATTCCAGGGGAATTTCAATAAAAATTCCAGGGGAATTTCCAGAGAAATTCCAGGGGAATTTCCAGAGAAATTCCAGGGGAATTTCCAGAGAAATTCCAGGGGAATTTCCAGAGAAATTCCAGGGGAATTTCCAGAGAAATTCCAGGGGAATTTCCAGAGAAATTCCAGGGGAATTTCCAGAGAAATTCCAGGGGAATTTCCAGAGAAATTCCAGGGGAATTTCCAGAGAAATTCCAGGGGAATTTCCAGAGAAATTCCAGGGGAATTTCCAGAGAAATTCCAGGGGAATTTCCAGAGAAATTCCAGAGGAATTTCCAGAGAAATTCCAGGGGAATTTCCAGAGAAATTCCTGGGGAATTTCCAGAGAAATTCCAGGGGAATTTCCAAAGAAATTCCTGGGGAATTTCCAGAGAAATTCCAGGGGAATTTCCAGAGAAATTCCAGGGGAATTTCCAGAGAAATTCCTGGGGAATTTCCAGAGAAATTCCTGGGGAATTTCCAGAGAAATTCCTGGGGAATTTCCAGAGAAATTCCAGGGGAATTTCCAGAGAAATTCCAGGGGAATTTCCAGAGAAATTCCAGGGGAATTTCCAGAGAAATTCCAGGGGAATTTCCAGAGAAATTCCAGGGGAATTTCCAGAGAAATTCCAGGGGAATTTCCAGAGAAATTCCAGGGGAATTTCCAGAGAAATTCCAGGGGAATTTCCAGAGAAATTCCAGGGGAATTTCCAGAGAAATTCCAGGGGAATTTCCAGAGAAATTCCAGGGGAATTTCCAGAGAAATTCCAGGGGAATTTCTAGAGAAATTCCAGGGGAATTTCCAGAGAAATTCCAGGGGAATTTCCAGAGAAATTCCAGGGGAATTTCCAGAGAAATTCCAGGGGAATTTCCAGAGAAATTCCAGGGAAATTTCCAGAGAAATTCCAGGGGAATTTCCAGAGAAATCCAGGGGAATTTCCAGAGAAATTCCAGGGGAATTTCGAGAGAAATTCCAGGGGAATTTCCAGAGAAATTCCCAAGGAATTTAGAGAAATTCCTGAGGAATTTCCAGAGAAATTCCTGAGGAATTTCCAGAGAAATTCCTGAAAAATTTCCAGAGAAATTCCTGAGGAATTTCCAGAGAAATTCCTGAGGAATTTCCAGAGAAATTCCTGAGGAATTTCCAGAGAAATTCCTGAGGAATTTCCAGAGAAATTCCTGAGGAATTTCCATAGAAATTCCAGAGGAATTTCCAGAGAAATTCCAGAGGAATTTTCAGAGAAATTCCAGAGGAATTTCCAGAGAAATTCCAGAGGATTTTCCAGAGATATTCCAGAGATATTCCAGAGGAATTTCCAAAGAAATTCCAGAAGTTCCAGAGAAATTTAATAGGAATTTCCAGAGAAATTCCAGAATATCCAAATAAATTTCAGGAGAATTTTCAAATGAATTTCAGGCGAATTTTCAGAAAAATTTCAGGAGAATTCCTAGAGAATTTATAGAGAATTTCCAGAGAAATTCCAGAGGAATTTTCAACAAAACTCCAGGAATTTTCTAAAAAATCCAGTGGAATTGCCGAAGAAATTCCAAGGGAATTTCCGAAGAATTTCCAAGGGGATTTCCGAAGACATTCCAGGATAATTTCCGGAGAAATTCCAGGAAAATTTTTGAAGAAATTCCAAGAGAATGTCCGAAGAAATTTCAGAAAATTTTCCGACGAAATAACAGAGGAATTTCCTACGAAAATCCAGGGGAATTTCCAACAAAACCCCAAGGTAATTTCCTACGAAAATCCAGGGGAATTTTCGATGAAATTCCAGGGCATTCATTTTTCATTTATTTAGTTAACATCAAATTCATGATAATACTGAATCAACAATTTGCCGCCATAATACTCGATTTGCAGCTGCAGCTCTCCAACGTCGGTCACGCCCAACACTCGCCAGATCACGCTCCACCTGGTCCGCCCATCGTGCTCTCTGCGCTCCACGCCTTCTTGTACCAACCGGATGGTTAGCAAACACCAACTTTGCAGGGTTGTTGTCCGGCATTCTTGCAACATGCCCTGCCCACCGTATCCTTCCGGCTTTGGCTACCTTCTGGATGCTGGGTTCGCCATAAAGTGCAGCGAGCTCGTGGTTCATCCTTCTCCGCCACACACCGTTCTCCTGCACGCCGCCGAAGATCGTCCTTAGCACCCGTCGCTCGAAAACTCCGAGTGCTTGCAGGTCCTCCTCGAGCATCGTCCACGTCTCGTGCCCGTAGAGAACCACCGGTCTTATTAACGTCTTGTACATGGTACATTTGGTGCGGGGGTGAATCTTTTTTGACCGCAGTTTCTTCTGGAGCCCATAATAGGCACGACTTCCACTGATGATGCGCCTTCGTATTTCACGGCTCACGTTATTGTCAGCCGTTAGCAAGGAACCGAGGTAGACGAATTCCTCCACCACCTCGAAAGTATCCCCGTCTATCGTAACATTACTGTCAAGGCTTGTCCTGTCTCGCTCAGTCCCACCTACCAGCATGTACTTTGTCTTAGCCGCATTCACCACCAGTCCGACCTTTGCTGCTTCACGTTTCAGGCGGGTGTACTGTTCTGCCACCGTTCCAAATGTCCTAGCAATAATATCCATGTCATCCGCAAAACATACAAATTGGCTGGATTTCGTGAAGATCGTACCCCGGCTGTTGAGCCCGGCTCGTCGCATAACACCTTCCAGGGCGATGTTGAATAGTAGGCAGGAAAGTCCATCACCTTGTCGTAGTCCCCGTCGAGATTCAAATGAACTGGATAGTTCACCCGAAATCCTTACGCTGTTCTGCACACCGTCCATCGTTGCTCTTATCAGTCTAGTCAGCTTCCCGGTAAAGCTGTTCTCGTCCATAATTTTCCATAGCTCTGTGCGGTCGATACTGTCGTATGCCGCTTTGAAGTCGATGAACAGGTGATGCGTTGGGACCTGGTATTCACGGCATTTCTGGAGGATTTGCCGTACGGTGAAGATCTGGTCCGTTGTCGACCGGCCGTCGATGAAACCGGCTTGGTAACTTCCCACGAACTCATTTACTTTGGGTGAAAGACGACGGAAGATGATCTGGGATAGCACTTTATAGGCGGCATTCAAAATGGTGATCGCTCGAAAGTTCTCACACATTAACTTGTCGCCTTTCTTGTGGATGGGACAGATTATCCCTTCCTTCCACTCCTCCGGTAGCTTGAAATTCCAGGGCAATCCCCGAAAAAAAATCTATGGGAATTTTCTGAGGAATACCAGAAGAATTTTCAGAGAAATTCCAGGGAATTTGCAGAGATATTTCAGTGGAATTTTCAGAGATACTTTAGTGGAATTTCCAGAGAAATTCCAGGGGAATTTCCAGGGTTATTTCTGAAGAAATTCCAGGGGAATTTCCATAGAAATTCTAGGAGAATTTCCAGGAAATTCAAGGGGAGTTTCCAGAGACATTCCATGTGAATTTTCAGAGAAATTCTAGAGGTATTTCCTGGGAAATGTCCAGATAAATTTCAGAGGAATTATAGTGAAGCATGAACTTGGAATAATACATGAGACTTTATAATACAAAACTTGAGTCGAAAATAAACTTTTATAGTGTTCCAGAACCTCCTTCTTGTGTTGCAATCATAGGTATTCGTCCATGGACGCAACACATTATTGACGTAATGATGTAGCTTGGAATCGTAAACCAACCGCCATTCCGTGCTGCAGAAGCATCGCCAAGCGATGTCACTCGACTCACCTTGTCGCTGTAGTTTGACATCGTCCTTGAGGGAAGACGAACGCTGTATACGCGGAAAATTCATTGCCGAACTCATGACCAAAAAGTCATGAAATCATTAATTTTACCACTTCATCGTATCATGACTACAAGTCATGATATCATGACCTAAATTATGGCTGTCATGATCAATTATAACCTTTTTCATGACCAGAAGTCGTGATTGCGAAAAGCGCCAAGCGAAGCTATTCATAAACGAAATATCGTGATGCTAAGTCATAAAACATCATAGGGCTGAGTCATGTATTTATAACTCCGAGTCATAAAATCATGAATAAAAACACCTGATTTTAATGCCACTAAACGTTACGCAATGCAAGCCTGTCAGTCATGTTTTAATCCTAATCCAAGCGTATCGTACGATCGGCGGTGGTTTTCGGTGAGAGATCTGAATGTTGTTTCTTCGCATTTTTTTCTGACTTTCAAGTGGAAATTTGGGCAGAAATTCTAAAAACACTTGCTTGTTCTTAATTTCAGAAGGGCTTGTGAAAACAGCCGTGTTGAAGCGATTTTTAGCAAGAGCAAGCGAAGGAGTAAGTCCCGAATTTATTATTTTCAAAGCCGTAAAATTAGAACTTTCCAGCAGAACTGAAGGTATTATATTTTTAAACAATGTTTCACTGATCCAAAATAGAGAATCATGCTTAAGTGTTCATGAATGAATTTTATTATTACAAAGTATATGCTTCATGATATCATTACCCTGTTTTCCGTTTTGGGTCAACGAAATAATAATAATAATAAATGACAAATCCTAGAATCATGAATCATGCTTTTTGATTTCTATACAAAGTTTATGGTTGCAGAGAGCATGTTTTATTATTGTACGTCTTTTCTTTCTTCAATAGAATATGGATCATAAGACAAATACTAGAACCATGCGTATGTCCTTATGATTCCATGACCATTTTTTTCTTTTTTTTCCTCCCAATTATTTTAAATGTGACGCTAACTTTGCGTTACGATAAAATGAGTCATGATATTATGACCTTTTCCTATGGTGTAGTTTCACAACATAATCAAACACCTTTTTCGCGAAATCATGACTGATTTTGCCAGTGCCAGTGCCAAACTGTTGTTATTACTCCTCGTACAGATGAGATCTTTGGTTTGATTTGATCTGCAACTTCCTCGCATTCTCCAAATCGTGAAAGTTAATCCTACAGGTGATTCTTTACCGGTAGATTGCTATTGATCTGGGTTATAGCGTCTTCGGCGATAGCCATGGTACCACACACCATCGAACCAAACATCGAGTCGATCAACAAGGGCAGGTTGTCTCCAACAAACTGAAAAAGAGTTCAATACCGAGGATCATGATTTCATGATTTGAAGATTATTTGAAGAAGCCAGGATCTGCTAGCTGTTTGCGAAAGTTTTAATCGAATTTTAATCTGCATCTGGTGTTACACCGCCGATGATGTCTGACCGATTCTTTGGACCTTGACTTCAATAACTTTAGCCGAATCATTTGATTTTTAACACAGATACCCGTTAGCTAAATGCACAGTGGTCCACGAAACAGATTGACGAAGAAAAATGCATTCAGCGCCTTCAAATGTGTTTTAGACAAATATGGTCCTCTACAAAGTTGTCCTTAATAATAAGGCCCTCTTTTCAATGTGCATGAAAATTAGGGTGGTCCATATTTTCAAATAAGTTTGAAGCCAAACTTTTTTATTTGCAAGAATAACTATATAAATTCTTCGGGAAAGTTGTAGATGTAACAATTTTGAGCAAGTTTGCTGAAGACAGCTTTTATGTAGCTTTAAAATTGATTGATCAAGAGATATTTTTTTTTGAATAAGCTTAGGGTGGTTCAAGAAAACCCGGGTTTCTGACATTAACCTTTTCAGTTTCGATTTTTCATCAAAGTCGTCCAAGAAACACTTGTAAAGCATTTGAAGACGTGTCGTTTAGTGCGCTGAGATGGTCGATATCTCTTTTGGTTTAATAGTTACAGGTGTTTTTCTTTAAAAAACATAGTTTTTCGGAAAGGTGATATGACGGGTTGGTGTTAATATAAAAACCTGATTTAATCCACCTATGGTGAACAGAACCCTTCTTACACTTATTAAAGTTATTGTTGTATTATTTGTATTTAACATATTTATTTTGTCTAATAGACCAAAAGCTCTAGAAAATATTATGGATTTGGCGTCTAGTGGATTGGTTTCCAAAATAGCATCATGGACCATGGACTAAACTACCAGCAATGCTAGATACCTCCTAGAATCTTGTATGGAATGTTTAAAAAATAGCTTACATATTCTGGAATATTGTATCTTTTGTTAACTGCCAAAAGATCTTGAATCGATTAACAAATGGGTAAGAAAATCAGCGAGATACACTTTGTCTAATATCTCTTAATCAGTCGATTAAATTAGCTCCGAAGTACTTGGTATTCATGGTTATGGTGTAGAAAGGACAAAAATGATATATCTACTAAGTTAATCAGTTTTGGCATTAGCTAGTTATTTTGGCTGGCCGGTTCTTGCATTTTTCCCACAATATATAAATTCAAAGCTTTCATTTAACATATTGTTAGTTTTCATAGAATTCCTGTGTATTTATAATTTGTTATTTATAATTTTGTTGAAAACAATAACCTGCTAGTATACACTTTGTATGAGGTCAGCATTATTTATTGAAAAATAATTTTCCGTAGACTGGTCAAAAACTCATGCAAGATAACAAGTGAATATAATAATAAAAAAGAATTTATTGAAATATTCCTCGTAAGATATCTCAGTAATAAAAGGTCGAATCGAAATAAAATTTGAGGGCCTTTTACAAGGATATTGAAGCTTTCATTTGGTGCTTAGAGAACTCAAATTGGTTGACAGATGGCTAAGATATTTATTATGGTACCCTTGGTCAAAAATCTCTCAAAAAGTTACCCTGTATTACTCCCAAGTACTCTTCGAAAGATATCTCTGTAACCAAATGTCCAATCAAAATAAAATTTCCGGGCAATCTACTAGGATGCTGTAGCTTTCATTTTATGCCAAGAGAACCCAAATCGATTGACAAACGGCCGAAATATTTATTATGATACACTTGGTCAAAAATCTTAAAAAGTTTAGATGTATGACTGATAAGTACTCTTCGAGAGATATCTCGGTAACCAAACGTCCAATCGAAAAAAAATTCAATAGCGTTCTACTAGGATGTAGTAGCTTTCATTTGCTTCCAAGAGAACTCAAATCGGTTGACAGACGGCTGAGAAACGTGCGTGACTTTTTTTGTAACGCACATACACACACACATACACACATACAGACAATTGCTCAGTTCGTCGAGCTGAGTTCATTGGTATATGAGACTCGGCCCTCCGGGCCTCGGATCGAAAGTCGGTTTTTCGAGCGATATTTATACCCTTCTTATGGGTGTAAGAAGGGTAAAAAATATCTTTTGCCCGGATTCAAAAGAAGAAATGTTGTTATAAAACATTTTTAAAAAAAATAGAGGTGTGTTATTTTTGCAACTCAAGTAAAAAATACAATCTCAGCACACGAAAATGTGCGTTTTTGGAAGCTCTAAAAGTGGTTCTTACACTACCTTAACGAGAAATTTCAAACAAAAAAGATAAAGCAATAAAACGATTTGTTCTAGCGTCACCCTATGAAAACTATGGGAAAATACTCCAAATTTGGTCAAAACAGTTGAAATGCTTTATCTTTTTTGTTTCAAATTTCTCATCAAATTTGTCCAAGAACCATTTTTAGAGCTCCAAAAAAACGCGCATTTTCGCGCGCTGAGAATGTTGCTACGTTGCTGTGGAAGGTTATAGAATTTTGTCTTCATTTTATTGTGGAATTTGGAACGAGCTCACCAATTCACATTCAAAATATACTTGAAAAATTCAACTTAATAGAAAAGCATGTGTTTTGTTCCCGGTGATTAACACGATCAGTGAAACACACTTATTTATTCTTAATGATGTCATGACAAAAATCAAAATTTCAACAATTGCACAAATCTGGAGCTCGATTTGATTAGGTCGTATGTTTGCTGTGATTCCTATGCCGATAGGACCTATTCAAATCGAAAGCTATAAATATCCCATTGAACTTCCTCTTAAAGGAATATTTGTTCACAAATTATTACTAATACACGTTTTTTTCTTCGTCTTTTTTTTCAGGTACTGTATAAATACCTCCGTCTTGGCAAGTATAAATAAACACATAGGTCTGGGTAAAACACAAAAAACGACAGCTACCTTCTTCTCGAACTAGTCAATTTTTCACCACGTTGACAAATCCGATTAAAAAGCAGCAGCCCGCACAAAAACTCAACCCATTGAAGCCAATCAATCATTCAAAAAAATATTCGATTATATCTTCCTCTCCGTGGATCTCAAAATCCTAGAAAGCGAAAACGGTGCAAAATGATGCCAAAATCAGGTTCCGGAGGTGATCCTACCTCACTTGACGCGAGCATCTAGGTTTGTCAACTCTCGTTCCATAAGCTATGATTGCTGTCATTTATCACTGAAGAAGTTCAGCTGGCGGGTGGTCTCCAGCTTCTATTTTTAGCAGTTCAAGGCTAAATCTATATTCGTCTCTTTTGGCTGACAAATGTTTGACCATTTCCATAAACTTGTGACTGCTTCGAACTTTCTGCCATTAATCAACAAGAGTTTTGCAAAAAGTTTAGCTAACAGACACATAATTCAGGGAAATTTGAATAAAACGCGTTTCTTCATCAACTGACCTACCGAGCCTAGCCCAATCATCTCGTGTGTCAATCACCATTCAGTGAAAAGTTTCCCTTTTGCGATGAGGTGCCACCGATTGCCCCTATTACGAATGCACAATGAGACAAGCTGCAGGCAGGCAGGCGCACTCTAGTCCGTGTCACGCGTCACAGGAAGCTTCTCGCGCGCTCATCAAATCAAAAAGAGCGTACCTAGGTCCCTGCCAACGAGGTGACCATCATCGGTGGCAGTGACAGTCCGTCCCCGTCGTACCCTAACCCCCCTCAATACCACATCAAATGCAGCAATGGCTTTTAATTTCACTCTGATGAGGCAGCCGGCGGCGGCCGACACGATGCGACGACAACGAGCGCGATTCAATTCAACCGTCACGCTGCGATTGCGGATGTTCAACAGGGCCCAGGCATCCTCCGACTTCTCACTTTTCTCTTGTTAGAGCATCCCGTGCCGTCCCCCAGCGTAACTCTAGCCGCTACCACCACCACCGATTGGAATTCAAGACCTCCCCGCGCGTGCTAGGCTGAACCTAGTAAATTCGTATCTGGTCCGGTGCAATCTACTGGTCTACTGGTGGTTGATTGTACCGTATGGTGGGGTATCTTTGATGAGGCAGGAGCAGTATTGTAAGTAGTACTTAAAGATTACTTTTCCTGGAATTACTCTGGACATTCCCCTGGAATATTTCAGGAAATTCCCCTGGAATTTCTCTGGAAATTCCCGTGAAATTTCTCTGGAAATTCCCCAGGAATTTTTCTGAGAATTCTCCTGAAATTTATCTTGAAATTCCCCTGGAATTTCTCTGGAAATTCCCCTGCAATTTCTCTGGAAATTCCCCTGGGATTTCTCTGGAAATTCCCCTGGAATTTCTCTGGAAATTCCTCTGGAATTTCTCTGGAAATTCCTCTGGAATTTCTCTGGAAATTCCCCTGGAATTTCTCTGGAAATTCCACTGGAATTTCTCTGGAAATTCCACTGGAATTTCTCTGGAAATTCCCCTGGAATTTCTCTGGAAATTCCCCTGGAATTTCTCTGGAAATTCCCCTGGAATTTCTCTGGAAATTCCTCTGGAATTTCTCTGGAAATTCCCCTGGAATTTCTCTGGAAATTGCACTGGAATTTCTCTGGAAATTCCCCTGGAATTTCTCTGGAAATTCCCCTGGAATTTCTCTGGAAATTCCCCTGGAATTTCTCTGGAAATTCCCCTGGAATTTCTCTGGAAATTCCCCTATAATTTCTCTGAAAATTCTCCTATAATTTCTCAGGAAATTCCCCTATAATTTCTCTGGAAATTCCCCTGGAATTTCTCTGGAAATTCCCCTGGAATTTCTCTGGAAATTCCCCTGGAATTTCTCTGGAAATTCCCCTGGAATTTCTCTGGAAATTCCCCTGGAATTTCTCTGGAAATTCCCCTGAAATTTCTCTGGCAATTCTCCTGGAATTTCTCTGGAAATTCCCCTATAATTTCTCTGGAAATTCCCCTATAATTTCTCTGGAAATTCCCCTATAATTTCTCTGGAAATTCCCCTGGAATTTCTCTGGAAATTCCCACGGAATTTCTCTGGAAATTCCCACGGAATTTCTCTGGAAATTCCCACGGAATTTCTCTGGAAATTCCCCTGGAATTTCTCTGGAAATTCCCCTGAAATTTCTCTGGAAATTCCCCTGGAATTTCTCTGGAAATTTCCCTGGAATTTCTCTGGAAATTTCCCTGGAATTTCTTTGGAAATTCCCCTGGAATTTCTTTGGAAATTCCCCTGGAATTTCTTTGGAAATTCCCCTGGAATTTCTTTGGAAATTCCCCTGGAATTTCTTTGGAAATTCCCCTGGAATTTCTTTGGAAATTCCCCTGGAATTTCTTTGGAAATTCCCCTGGAATTTCTTTGGAAATTCCCCTGGAATTTCTTTGGAAATTCCCCTGGAATTTCTTTGGAAATTCCCCTGGAATTTCTTTGGAAATTCCTCTGGAATTTCTTTGGAAATTCCCCTGGAATTTCTTTGGAAATTCCCCTGGAATTTCTTTGGAAATTCCCCTGGAATTTCTATGGAAATTCCCCTGGAATTTCTTTGGAAATTCCCCTGGAATTTCTTTGGAAATTCCCCTGGAATTTCTTTGGAAATTCCCCTGGAATTTATTTGGAAATTCCCCTGGAATTTATTTGGAAATTCCCCTGGAATTTATTTGGAAATTCCCCTGGAATTTCTTTGGAAATTCCCCTGGAATTTCTCTGGAAATTCCCCTGGAATTTCTCTGGAAATTCCCCTGGAATTTCTCTGGAAATTCCCCTGGAATTTCTCTGGAAATTCCCCTGGAATTTCTCTGGAAATTCCCCTGGAATTTCTCTGGAAATTCCGCTGGAATTTCTCTGGAAATTCCGCTGGAATTTCTCTGGAAATTCCGCTGGAATTTCTCTGGAAATTCCTCTGTATTTCTCTGGAAATTCCTCAGGAATTTCTCTGGAAATTCCCCTGGGATTTCTCTGGAAATTCCCCTAGGATTTCTCTGGAAATTCCCCTGGAATTTCTCTGGAAATTCCTCTGGAATTTCTCTGGAAATTCCTCTGGAATTTCTCTGGAAATTCCTCTGGAATTTCTCTGGAAATTCCTCTGGAATTTCTCTGGAAATTCCTCTGGAATTTCTCTGGAAATTCCTCTGGAATTTCTCTGGAAATTCCACTGGAATTTCTCTGGAAATTCCCCTGGAATTTCTCTGGAAATTCCCCTGGAATTTCTCTGGAAATTCCCCTGGAATTTCTCTGGAAATTCCTCTGGAATTTCTCTGGAAATTCCCCTGGAATTTCTCTGGAAATTGCACTGGAATTTCTTTGGAAATTCCCCTGGAATTTCTCTGGAAATTCCCCTGGAATTTCTCTGGAAATTCCCCTATAATTTCTCTGAAAATTCTCCTATAATTTCTCAGGAAATTCCCCTATAATTTCTCTGGAAATTCCCCTGGAATTTCTCTGGAAATTCCCCTGGAATTTCTCTGGAAATTCCCCTGGAATTTCTCTGGAAATTCCCCTGGAATTTCTCTGGAAATTCCCCTGGAATTTCTCTGGAAATTCCCCTGGAATTTCTCTGGCAATTCTCCTGGAATTTCTCTGGAAATTCCCCTATAATTTCTCTGGAAATTCCCCTATAATTTCTCTGGAAATTCCCCTATAATTTCTCTGGAAATTCCCCTGGAATTTCTCTGGAAATTCCCACGGAATTTCTCTGGAAATTCCCACGGAATTTCTCTGGAAATTCCCACGGAATTTCTCTGGAAATTCCCCTGGAATTTCTCTGGAAATTCCCCTGAAATTTCTCTGGAAATTCCCCTGGAATTTCTCTGGAAATTTCCCTGGAATTTCTCTGGAAATTTCCCTGGAATTTCTTTGGAAATTCCCCTGGAATTTCTTTGGAAATTCCCCTGGAATTTCTTTGGAAATTCCCCTGGAATTTCTTTGGAAATTCCCCTATAATTTCTTTGGAAATTCCCCTGGAATTTCTTTGGAAATTCCCCTGGAATTTCTTTGGAAATTCCCCTGGAATTTCTTTGGAAATTCCCCTGGAATTTCTTTGGAAATTCCCCTGGAATTTCTTTGGAAATTCCCCTGGAATTTCTTTGGAAATTCTCCTGGAATTTCTTTGGAAATTCCCCTGGAATTTCTTTGGAAATTCCCCTGGAATTTCTTTGGAAATTCCCCTGGAATTTATTTGGAAATTCCCCTGGAATTTCTTTGGAAATTCCCCTGGAATTTCTCTGGAAATTCTCCTGGAAAATCTCTGGAAATTCCCCTGGAATTTCTCTGGAAATTCCCCTGGAATTTCTCTGGAAATTCCCCTGGAATTTCTCTGGAAATTCCCCTGGAATTTCTCTGGAAATTCCGCTGGAATTTCTCTGGAAATTCCGCTGGAATTTCTCTGGAAATTCCGCTGGAATTTCTCTGGAAATTCCGCTGGAATTTCTCTGGAAATTCCGCTGGAATTTCTCTGGAAATTCCGCTGGAATTTCTCTGGAAATTCCGCTGGAATTTCTCTGGAAATTCCTCTGTATTTCTCTGGAAATTCCCCTGGAATTTCTCTGGAAATTCCCCTGGAATTTCTCTGGAAATTCCCCTGGATTTTCTCTGCAAATTCCCCTGGAATTTCTTTGGAAATTTCCCTGGAATTTCTCTGGAAATTCCTCTGGAATTTCTCTGGAAATTCCCCTGGAATTTCTTTGGAAATTCCCCTTGAATTTCTCTGGAAATTCCCCTGGTATTTCTCTGCAAATTCCCCTGGAATTTCTCTGGAAACTCCCCTGGAATTTCTCTGGAAATTCGTCTGGAATTTCTCTGGAAATTCCCCTGGAATTTCTCTAGAAATTCCCCTGGAGTTTTTCTGGAAATTATCCTGGAATTTCTTTGGAAATTCCCCTGGAATTTCTTTGGAAATTCCCCTGGAATTTCTTTGGAAATTCCCCTGGAAATTATCCTGGAATTTCTCTGCAAATTCCCCTGGAATTTCTCTGGAAATTCCCCTGAAATATCTCTGGAAATTCCATTAAAATTTCTCTAGAAATTTCCCTGGAGTTTTTGTGGAAATTCCCCTGAAATTTCTCTGGAAATTTCCCAGGCAATTCGCTGGAAATTTACCTGAAATATCTCTGGAAATTCCCCTGGAATTTATCTAGAAATTCGCCTGGAATTTCTCTGGAAATTCCTCTAGAATTTCTTTGGAAATTCCCCTGGTATTTCTGTAGAAATTCGTCTGGAGTTTCTTTGGAAATTCCCCTGGTATTTCTCTGCATATTCCCCTGGAATTTCTCTGGAAGTTCCCCTGAAATTTCTCGGGAAATTCCCCAGGAATTTCTCTGAAAAATCCCCTGAGTTTCTCTCTAAATTCTTCTATAATTTCTCTGAAAATTTCCCTGAAATTTCTCTGGAAACTTCTCTGGGATTTCTCTGGCAATTCCCTTGGAATTTTTCTGGAAATTCCCCTGAAACTTCTTAGAAAATTCCCCTGGAAAAGGAGAAATTCCCCTGGAATTTCTCTTGAAATTCCCCTGGAATTTCCCTCGAATTCCTCAAAAATTTCTTTGAAAATTCTTCTGAAATTCCTCTGGAAATTTCTCTGGCATTTCTCAAGAAATTCCTCTGGAATTTCTCTGGATATTCTCCTGGAATTTCTCTGGAAATTCGCCTGGAATTTCTCTGAAAATTTCCTGAAATTTCTCTGGAAATTTCCTGAAATTTCTCAGGAAATTCCACTCTACACAACTATGGGTTCTAAGGACTGACAGTAGTAATTATCAAATTCTACCCAAACGGACGAGATATGCTCCAGATTATCGATTTTCAAGTCTATAGTCACCCCTGTTGACGGTACTACTACTCCCCGCACTCTCCTGCTGTCTTTTGAGGGTGATGGCATTGTCGCGCGAGTTTCTGTTACACTTTTTTCTTCTTCCAATTGAAGCTCGTTGCTGTTGGAATCGGATTCCAATTTCGAATTGCAGGCAGCAACTACAGGACGGCACGTCGCGTGTTCCACTGAGTGGTTTTCGTTTTCGACGACAACGACGACGACGACAACTAGCGACATGGTTGTCTATCGATGGAAAATATATCATCGCGGGTTTGTCGCTGCACAATTCACCTGTTTTTCACTTTCACGAATCCCCCTCACACGGAATCGACCCGCGAGGGGAGGAAGACACTTTCAATGAAAAGTTAATTGGCTAAATTGGTCGGAACGAGCAGGGTTGCCGCGTGTAGAAGCCGAAACACATCCCGGGATGTCGTCGTCATCCTGTTTCGAACGAAAGCCATGAGGACCACGATGATGACGACGTTGGCTGGCGGAACGACCCGAAGGGGTCCAAGAGCGAGATTGCAATCTGAAGTCGGGATCAGCAGCGCTACAACTTCTTTGTGGTTTCAAAGGTTTTCGGAAGAGGGGCACAGGAGCAACTTCCCCTTGTGTGTCTACGAAAATTAATGATTCAATTAAAGCTGTAAGATCTCTCCCGGGAGAGGTGAACCGAGATAGTTGAAGTTGATATATACGGAGCATTCGCTCAAAATCAAAATTGATGAATATCTAGCTGTGTTCTTCCGTTGTCTTATTTAAATTCACTCACGTTCTGGTGGTATGCGTTTGAAAGACATACACCGTGTCCAAAAAGTTCTCATACAAAATACAAATAAAAAAAAATATAATTTTATTTCACATCTGTTATACTTATTTTCAAAAGGAATGCATGTATTGAAGGGCCACATAATACTGATTGAATAAAGCATACGGTTTAGAATAACTTTTTTTCTTTTAATTTTTATGAATCTATGACAAATGGTCGAAGGACAAAAGGTCGAATAGATCAAAAGGTTAAACAGACTAAAAAACAATTTGGAAGACATGAAAAAGTGATCATAATCTGACAGAATACTACAATGAAACTTAGGCAAAAAATTTAGATTTTATTATTGATGTTATTCCTTTACATGTTAAGCACCACCGGGCAATTTCTTCGTTATAACTTTTTTCACAAGTGCGGATCACTTTGCGGTCTTCGGCAAAATTTTTCGGCATATCTTAGGCTATACTTCAATGTCATTAGTTAGATCGTTTTAAACGAAAAATTTCAATTTATGAGAAAAATTGAAAAAAGCATGTTTTTCAAGGATTTGCTCTGTATCTACAGCAAAATAAGGTATGTCATGCACTTTTGCCTTTATCCAGTTTAAATAGTAAGCAACGTCTGTGAATATTGCGTAACTGTCCGACTGTAATTTTAATGTGTTTGGATTGCTTTTCGCATTACTAACAAGTCCACGTAGAACCCAGTTCGGACCCATACGCATATACAATCCACCTCCACTGTCTCCAGGACTGACATGAGTGTCGTTACGGCGACTCGCACAAAATGTTTTTGACTCAAAGTAATACTTGTTGAAATGCCATTTATCACTCGCCTTGCATATTTCGCTTGACACTACTGGCATCGTTACTTCGCTCAAACGATCGGGCAAACTATATCCTTCATGAAGTCCCCATCCGACTACGAATCCAATTTTCGAGATTATTTTGCTTAACTGAGTATCACCTTGCCATAAACACACGGGTTGTATGTAGGAATTGAAGGTCATTTCACTGTACAGCTTCAGCAACGCGATGTCATTTTCAAATGTGTCCCAATCGTATTGTTGGTGCCGAAAAATTCTATCAACGTTAAACTGCCGCATATGGTCCTCCGGTAAGTCCAGATTGCTAAATCCTACTTTGATAAAAACACGATCCGCCGGAAGTTTTTGCCATCCTTCATACGTACAATGAGCTGCCGTCAGTAAAAATTGCTCCGTCAAAATCGTCACTCCACAAACATAGCCGGTCCTACCAAGCCTGTATTTATGGAACATTGCACCGTGCCATGGCCACGCACCAGCCCGTGCGGTGTATCCATGAGCAATCAACGCAGTAGCAGGCAACTGTCTTTCTCCGCAGGTTCCCGCTGTAACGAGAATGTTTCACACCTTGTAGCAATCATCCAAAACGCGAAAAAGTTAGGGAAAACCTTACTTCCTCCTGCCGACCGTACGATAAACAAGCTCAGCGCCAGCGCCAACTCCACCAATGATAATGCTCCCATGGTCAACCGTAAACTGATCTTTGAAACGGTTATATTTGGCTCAGCTCAGCACAGCCATACGACGTTTATGGGAATCCCTGCGATTGTGACTATCAACAGCGGCTATCAAACTTTTGTGGGCCAGCAAAAACACAAGTCTTCAGTGAGCTTAGTGGATAGACTTTGGATCGTCATAGCCGGAGAGGACGGGTTCGATTCCGTTTACGGTCAGGATAATGTTCTCGACTTTCTGGGCATAGTTTATCATTGTGATGATCACAGAATATAGGGGAGACTGGGGAGACTTGATCCCTTTTTCTTAATTTGCCTGTAACTTTAAGAAAAAACACAAAACTAGATCCATTTTTCGTACAGAATGGCAGGTAAACATCTATTGCAAGTTCATACACAACAGAAGGACTTTAAATTATTGTTAATGTTTTCAAAACTGTGTTTTATGGAGGCATGTCTTATGATCTATTTTTCAAAAATGGGTCAAAATTGATCCCCTTTTGAGCACATGGTTAATTTAAAGGGAAAATAACTCCAGAAGCTTCCTATTCATTTTCTTTTCAAATTTTCTTGCATTTTTGATGCATACGGTGTATTTGAAATTATTAGATTTCCTTAAATTGTTAAGGATATGCCGTATCTTGAAAATGGGGATACCTGATCCCCCTTTTCATGGTTTGTACTAAAATAATAATTATCTGACACGTTTTATCATTGAATATACTAGAAGTCCGAGTAAATAGAAGCTTCCAAATAGAATTTTATTTTTCACATGTATTATGTGTGTGTAATCATCGAGGGATCAAGTCTCCCCATGTCACTGTTGTATACACTAAGCTACATTAATTGAAATATTTATATAACAGCCTTATTTGGATGAATACGTTTGATAATATTTTATTTATACTATGTCATGTGAAATTTTGACACGAATTGGTTCAATTTTCACAAAGTTATTGAGATTTTTAGGAATCGCCTAAAAGATTTCTGAAAGACTGAAAACAAACCATAAGCCATTAAAAAATAATGCAATACACAATTAAAATCAATTGTAGCCAAAACATTGTCTTCTGTCCAGATGTCGTTTTGGAAAAAATATGCTAGAAGAAAACTGTTTTTGATTCCGAGAAAATATGGGGGGAACAAGTCTCCCCAGGGATCAAGTCTCCTCAGTCTCCCCTATAGTTTCAAGCATTATTGGCAAGCAGAAAAAGCCCATCAATTATCCGTGGAAGTCTTCAAGAAACACTTGAGGAATTGAAGAGAGGCAGGCCAAGTTCCGAAAGAAGCGTTGAATCAGAAAAAAAAATAGAACAAGAACGCCAAATCGGCCTAACATTAAATTTGAGATCAAAGCGTAAACTTATCACAAATTAAAGACACGGATTTAGTTTTTTTAGTATTTGAACCAGTTGAACGATCATTACGTTTATCTATTCTGGTATAACTCTGCTAGATTTTGCATTCCAGACGATGGTTCACAATTCAGGGTAATCGTCATTTGAAATTTTTAACTTATTTTCCAAAAAAAACTTGCGACTACTAAGCCGAAAGATAAATGGTTTATGAAAAAAGGAATATACATGGTGTGGGCTCGGGTTCAGTTTGGCTTTCAGTTCCGCAGAATCATTACTTGTTCTGTGGCTTAATTAGTTCAAGCGCTGGTCCCATGGGTTCGAATTAGACAAGAACGTGTTTTTTTTCCCTAAATTCAGCTCTCAATTTGCCAATTAACAACATTCTGTGCCTTCTAATTATAAGTTTTTATGTATGCCATTCTTCCTATCTTATTTTGTGGTAAAATGGTAATAGCACGATAAATGCTCTCACTGCAGCTATGACGAAGACATATTAGATTTACTGGTGATCTATTGGTGCTCATGACGGAATGATTTGGATAACTGTGTTCTCATGACGAAGGGTTCCAAGAGCTCACACTATGTGAGGTAGCTTTTCACACTTGGTTGGAAAATCAGATATTTCGCTTTTTACTTAAGTTCAAATTTTTCTTATAAACTCATTTTTTTTGTACGCTGTAAAACAGTTTTCTCGCATAAATTATTTCCACAGAAATCACCACAGAATCACAAATAACTACTAATATTCACTTTCAATATTCTTAGTAAATAAAAATCTTCTCAGTATTCGTCGTGGCTCTACGTTCCCACTGGGACTTGGCCTGCCTCGCTTCAACCTAGTGTTCATTGAGCATTTCCGCAGTTATTAATTGTAGGGCTTCCTTGGCCTGCCATTGCATGAATTTGTATATTGTGAGGCAAGTACAATGATACACTATGCCCAGGGAGACGAGAAAATTTTCCCGACTGGAATGGGAATCGAACCCACCGTCTCCGGATTGGCGATCCATAGCCTTAACCACTGGGCTAACCGGAGACCTGGAGACTGGAGAAATAAAAGTCCTGATGATTAAAATGTCAACATTGGTTTATTTTCCTATTCCCCCACTAATGATTCGATACTATGTGTCAGAGTTGTTCTAGCAAAAATGAACAACGTGCTGGTTTTATTACGGGCTTATCCTTGCTCTCCTTGTAGTTTTGAAAATCTTTATAAGTGTGGTTCTTGATTCGATTGTTAGAGATATATGAGCGAATACTTGTTTTTTTTTTGCGATTTTGAAATACAACAAAACAAGAGCAACATAAAACAAAAAATATTACTTGAGAAGTGAGGATTCTAAAAAAAATACCAGGAGATCCAAATTGATTGACACTATAAGAGGGCAGCCCAATAACGTTCCCAAATAAATTGAAGATTTACCATGAAATATTCTAAAATTTCAAAATAAAAAAATAGAAAAATAAGCACTCTGGAATTTATAACATATTTCGAAAACGATCACCATTGCTTTCCGTGTTCCTTTGGGGTTGGGACTATCGTGTTTGTTGGTGTACGTGACTAATAATTTCCCTACAGTGTGTGTGCTTACAATTTGTGTTGCTCGTTTTTTTTTTCAATCACTTAACCTAATTTACAGCTCTTTTGTTCACTAGGGCACTGCGTGAGCGATTTCAATTGGAAGCTGTACTTCCACTTTATACAGCGCCTAAATGTATTCTATCCTAATTCTACTATATCCAACAAGTTGCCATTGCGCTGCTTTCACTTTCTACCCTATCATGGTAGAATGATGAGTACGAGGATGTTGATGTACCTGTTAGTTGTTCCATTTTCCAGTCCGATTAGGGGTCCATTATGAGTTGCCGTTCGCCGATGTCCAAGTATCCGGGTCCATTTGAGCCATGGGCTCAGAAGAGGGTCAGTGTCAGCTGCTCTCAGGGGAAAAGGGCAACTGACGAATGTGCCGGGGCTGGGATCGAGCCCATGACCATCTGCTTATAAAGCAAATGTGTGACCAATTGCGCCACCAATTGTTGCTCGTTATATACAGGGGATGGCCAAAATCTTTGGGATAGGCAACTTTTTTTCTCCCACAAAAAATTCAACATGCCGTAACTTTTCATAGAGTGCATTAAAAAATCTCAAATTTTGACTGTTTGTCAACCTATTATATGTACATCATTGGTACAAATTTGGGCTCGATTGATTAATTTGTCGCGAAGTTAGAACCGTTCGGGTAAAACACTATTATTTAGACAACTAATTTTTGAACTGCCATATCTTGGAAACCAGTGAAACGAATTGAATGATTTTTTCAATGTTTATCAACAATATATTGATACTTAATACGACGTTATAAAATGTAATATTTTCTCACGGCGAATTAAGTTATACCGGGTTGAAATTTTTGCCCATATAGAATAAAATAAGTCAAATTTACAATACCACACAAAAAATGCTAAATGTGTTCTTCCTTCAATCTAAATAGGCCTAATATATCTGATTGAAGATAACTTGAGAACAGAAGTGAAAAATCTTTGGAAATCAACACTAAAATTTATTGACGTTGATGTAAAAAAAAATAATTTTTTTCGAGAAAATTCCCAAAAATGTCAATTCATGATAACTTTTTGCAACGTTTAAAAAGTACCGATGTTTTAATAGTTTGTGAAGCATTTACATATTGTTAGTGTACGTTCAAAATTTCATTCAATTCGGTTCGCTCGCTTCCGAGATATGACAGCTCAAAAATGAGTTGTCCAAAAAATAGTGTTTTACACGAACGGTTTCAACTTTGCGAAACATTATTCAATCGAGCCCAAATTTGTACCAATGATTCACATATAATAGGTTGACAAACAGTCAAAATTTGAGATTTTTCGATGCACTCAAATAAAAATTATAGCATGTTGAACCTTTTTATGAGAGAAAAAAAAAGATGCCTATCCCAAACATTTTGGCCACCTCCTGTAGTTTGTTTTGATCATTTGTTTCGGCTTCTTCTACAGACGAACACCACAAAAAGACATGGAAAGCAATTGTGATCGTTTTAAAAGTAGGTTCTAAATTCCAGAGTGCTAGTTTTCGGAACGGATTTCCCCCGATAGGGCATCCGATTTGGTTGCCATTATGCGGAAGTAAGTCACTGGGACCAATTGCGTAGGTGAAAATTAAAAAAAAGCACCAATATTTGCATCCAACAGAAATTTGAACCAAAACTGTGGTTACAGGTTCCACCGAACCACAGTGGACGAGAACACTGTAACTGTTGGTAAAATTTGAAAGTTTTCTTAAATGTGAAAAAATATTAAAACTAATATGATAAAATGAAGAAGGTCCCAAACGGAACGAAACGTCGGACAAAGTAAAATAAATAGTATTGTATTTTTCTCAAGACTTACAAGCCACCACGAAACAGTTTCGTAAAACAGTCGAAAACATCAACCATAAGTCATATATCAGCCATTACATAGAAAATCTAAGTTTTTCAAGACTAAAAATTTTCAAAAAATCATAACTTTTGAACCAGTTGACCGATTTTAAACTTCTTTTTTTTTTTGTTTGAAAGCTATTGCATTCGAGTTTTCAGGAAAAAAACGTTGAATGAGCCGAATTGTGTTTTTGTGTAATGAATATGCAAATATATTAGTTTTTTCACGTTTTCATGGTCTCGGGACCAGAGAGGTACCCTGATTTTATATTTTCATCAAAAAATTCAGGAAATTTGACGTATCATCAGAGATGTAGTTTTTTTGTTTTTGAGATATGATTTTTTGAAAATAATATCCAAATTTTCCCATTTTTTTAATTTGATTATATTTTGAATCCTTACCCATTTGATATGGATACCAAAAAGACCAAGAATCATTCAAAAAAGCAATACAAGGCATAGTTTTACGAGAATTTTTAATTTTAGAGCATCTAGTATCAAATTATATAGCTCTCTATATTCAAAAAAATCATATCCCAAAAACTAAAAAACATGCATTTCTGATTTTTTGATATGTTACGCCAAATTTCCTGAATTTTCTGATAAAAATATAAAACCAGAGTAACCCTTTGGTTCCGAGAACTAAAAAACGTGAAAAACTTACATATTTGCATATTTTTTGCACAAAAACACTACTTGGCCCATTCACCGCATTTTTCCTAAAAATTAGAATTCAATAGCTGTCAAACAAAAAAAAACAAGTTTCAAATCGGTCAACTGGTTCAAAAGTTATGATTTTTTTTGGAAATTTATAGTTTTATAAAACCTAAATTTTAAGAACCACCCTATCTGAAAGTTGGTCACCCTAATGACGAAATAAAAAACTTCGAATCTAATTATTTTCGAAGAACTACGAACCCACAAAGTTTCACGTCAATCGGAGTTGCACTATATAGTTTTTCCATGGAATGACTGCTTACCGCTAGTGTAATAAATTCATCAAAATATATGTATAAAATTTAATAAAAAAAATTTTCTGAGAGTTCCAAGTGTAATTCAAAGGGGAACTGCTGTCCGATTACTTTTGTGTATTTTTGATGCCTCCAGTAAACGAAAACGTTATTCACATGTATGCAAAGTTCAAAACAGTTTAACCGTGTCAAAATTTGAGCTAAATCAATTGAAAGAAACCATAGTTATAGGGCATTTTTTTATTACCGTACTGGTTTGGGCCGAAGGGTCTCAGATTTTCATGAAACTTTTTCCACAGGCAGGGCTCATGGGTATATGAACAAAAAAATTGAGAAAAATTCAGGGTCGCCTATTTTCCCATAAAACTCATGTGGAAATCTTTTGTTTTCCCTTGACACTACTTACTTTGAAAAATCATAACTCAATAACGAAGCATCGTAGAAACAAAGTTTTTTTTATAGAAAATGAAAGCAAATTTTCTCAGGAATCAAAAAAAAATATGAACTGGAAAAAGTTTTCCACAAAATTCTCCACAGTTGAGAAAATTCGTAAAGAAAAGCCGGAAAAACTATGCCCGAACTCATGAAAAATTTCCGAAGAAATATTTTTGAAAAGGTTATTTTATAAGCTTTAATCGCTGAATTTTTTTTTTATTTATTTATTTATTTGTGCTATAAAAGCCTCTTTATAGAATCAAAGTTTTTTAATAAAAACGATAGCAAATTTTCTCAGGAATTCGAAAAAAACATGAAGTGGTAAAAGTTTTCCACAAAATTTTCCACCGTTGAGAAAATTTATAAAGAAAAGCCGGAAAAACTATGTCCGAACTCGTGAAAAATAAGGCTTACATGGTCATTTTCACAAAATTGACCAAAACTCAGTAACGAAAGTACATTCCAAAAATTTCAGCGATCAAAGCTTTTAAAATTACCTTCTCAAAAATATTTTTTTGAAAATTTTTCGCGGGTTCGGACATAGTTTTTCCGGCTTTTCCTTATGAATTTTCTCGACGGTGGAAAATTTTGTGGAAATCTTTTTCCACTTCATATTTTTTTTTAATTCCTGAGAAAATTTGCTTTCGATTTCATTAAAAACTCAAAAACGAAAAAAAGTGCATTCCAAAAATTTCAGCGATTAAAGCTTATAAAATAACCTTCTCGAAAATATTTTTTCAAAAATTTAGCACGAGTTCAGGCATAGTTTTTCCGGCTTTTCTTTACGAATTTTCTCAACTGTGGAAAATTTTGTGGAATTTTTGTTTTTTGTTCATATATCCATGAGCCCTGCCTATTGAAAAAGTTTCATGAAAATCTGAGACCCTTCGGCCCAATTTGTACGATAATAAAAAAAAATGCCCTATAGCTTCTTGTAAACAATTTTGTATGGAAATCGGCTCATATACAATTTTAATATCAACCATTCCATAGAAAATCGATACAGTGCAACTCCAAATGTCGTGACTCTTGGTGGGTTTGTAGCTCATCTCAAATAATTAGACCCTTATTTTTATTTTTATTTATTTTGTCATTAGGATGACCATCCTATCTTAGGTGATTAAAAAAAAATAAATTTTTAAAACTTAAAATTAAAAAAATAATACCTTTTCAATCAGTTAGCCGATTACAATTTGTTTAAGGATTTTGAACTATTGCATTCAGAAAAAAAATACGTGGCAGAGTCCAAATTGTTTGAGGTTGAAAAATATGCAAATAAATTAGTCACGGGACCAAAGGGGTACCGTGGTTTTATATTTTATCAGAATATTCAGGAAATACCACGGACTGTTTTTGTTGTTGGTCGTATTTCAAATCTTTGAAACGGACACTTGAATGAAAAAAAAAACGATAAAATCCATGTTGAACGAAAATGTCGCTGTTTAAACAAAGTATAGTTCTTGTACCGACTTTTCGAACCCTCTAAGCAGAATACCCTCTTCGAATTAGTGTAATCAGTTTCGTACCTTTTAATTCCGCCCTAATTGCTTATCCTTTGACAGATACGCGTACTTCGACTACCACTTGTAATCTTCCTCTGCGTCAGTTATCAGGAATATTACAAGTGGTAGTCGAAATACGCGTAACTGTCAAAGGATAAGCAATTAGGGCGGAATTAGAAGGTACGAAACTGATTACACTCATTCGAAAAAAAAAGTATGTTTAAGTCGAGAAAGCATTTGCTTATGAAAAGTTCATCACCTCAAAACTTAAAATATATACAATACAGAAAAGATTGCAAATCACTCAACTAGATTTCACGATCGTGATCACCGTAACGGCACTTTTTACAAACATATTTTCGAGATAATTGCGTTCAAAGTTTCACCCTTTGCCTTGTCCTTATGGAGGGAGCGCGCTACAATGGGCTATAATTTCCGTTCTAGTACTTTAATCTACCTTTCTATTCCTCTAAGATTTTTTTACAGAATAACGTAAGGTGATGCAAAAGTTCGACCTCATTTGAAAATTCCATTTTTTACAAAAAAAAACCGAAACAGGCAAAAATAAATGCATACTGTTTTGATTTTACCATCCGTAAGCTTAAAGTGTGCTGAACAAAGTTACCCAAAACGTCAATGTTGAGTTGGATCTGGATTTTACCCTATTTTTGCTTAAATTCAACAAACCGAAAATTAAAAGTTTTTCACCAAATTCAACCGCAAATTTTAACTATACTATCTGTACCCGGCAAACTTTGTCTTGCCTACTGCTTTTTTGTCGTTTCAAGTTTCTGGCCAAGACCAAGCCCCCGGGTCAAAATGAATGGAAGATCGATTTTCAAAAACTCTCAATTTTTGTAAGTTTTTTACCTAATAAACATTTCTTAGGAGAACACTAACTGAACAAAACAAAGACGACTCAAATCCGACGTTCCGTTCGTGAGTTATGCGCGGCCCCACGTATGCTACTGCTTTTATATATATATATATATATATATATATATATATATATATATATATATATATATATATATATATATATATATATATATATATATATAGCTATTACAATTCCTATCCATATGTTGGAACTACTTCGAAAGAAACAATATGAATGGGACTCAACAAAGAGAAACTCTTTTGCCCCACCTTACTCTTTGGATATTCTTCTTTAGTTTGGCGATGGGGATTCGCTCTTTTCCACGATTACATTGTGGAGTGGTGAACAATAAAAATCTTTGTCGATGTGTTTGGAGCTGGTTCTCCGGACTTGTGGGGACACTCACGGAGAAGTAGTGGCCTTCGGAGGCGGTTTTACCACGCAACTGAAAACGCGACGAGATTAGGGTACGAAACACGTGATACGCGCGAATGGTACACGTTGCTTTATTGCAGTGATATCGACGTTACGATCTATTCTGTTCCGAATACAATAGTGTTATCTGCTATGACAATAAGTGGAGAGAGTATGGTTTTATTCCTTGTTGGGTATATACGTCACTGCGACCAGCTTTTAGATCTAGAGAGTGTGGTTATTATAGCCGTTGTGTGTGGTTACCACTAAGTATTCTTCTCTGCCTCGTCATCAAAGAGAATGAGCATCCTAACTTTCAATGGTTATGGTCGATTCCTAGCACGATGATTGATTCAAAAGGGCAGAAACGTGGAATATTGATTGTATGATGCAAATTACATAATTGAAACAGCGAAGGACCAGTGTGACAGAGTGGAAAATTCTACAAAAACAAAAATGAACATGTTTGAGTCGATGTTCTTGAGTAGATTTTTTTATAAATATAGCTACGATTTTTTTTCAATATTATTAACCGTTATAAGTCTGACAAACTTTTTGCTTTTTTCTACACCGTGCTTTTTAAATGGGCGCTGGGTACCCGGGTACCCTGTCGGCCACATAAGGATTAAAAATTGAGTACAAGATCAACCTCAATCATGTTACGAATCCACTTGGAATAATAAGCCACATTTGTGAACACTGTAGGATATTCCACCGAGTCATAGCCGGGTCCATAGATCGCTAAGGCCGCAAGGAAGTACTGGCCTTCAACGAAATCTTTTTTTACAGGCTGCCACTGTGCCAAATAATTAAAAAAAAACCCGTCCCCGATACTGCTGCAAACGTGGCCCTCAGACACGTTCACACGACTGTACAAAAGGCGATCATACTTTTTTTTACAAGCTTCCCAATCGATCAGCTGGGTCTCATTTCGGAAATACCTGGTGTCGTCGTCTCGATGTACACCAAACATGTGGATGTGTGACGCTTCGGGAAGTTCCAATAGATCCGATAAAGGAAGACATATTGGGTTCATAGTGGCCGGTCGCTCCAGTTTAGCAATCGCAATATTGTTGGTTCTCGCTGATTTCGAAAAGTCCGGATGTATAAATGTGGCATAAATGCGGATCCTCATTGATGAATTATCATTGCCGCCGAGCACGCTGAACCATGCGAAACTAAAATGAAATATGTCCATTTAATATAAATAGGAATAAAATACATAGAGCAAGTAGAGTAGAAGCATCAGCTTTGGTCTGTCGTCTATTTTGGCCATAGTGAGTCATACATTAATCTTAAAATGCAGTGGCAAACGTATGAACGCGCATAACTTGATAACAGAAAGTCTGATTTGAGTCGTCTAAATTTTGTTCTGTAAGGAAGATTATTGTGGCTTAAAACATGAATAAATCGAGAGTTTTTTAAAGATCGATTTTTCAAACATTTTGAACGGAGACAAAGACTAAGGCCGTCAAAAAAAAACGCAGAAGGCAAGTTTGCCGGGGACAGCTAGTTTGGCATAAATTATTTTTGACTAGTAGATCTGATTGATATAGCATAATTACAGCTGTGTAAACTTGATTGAAAGATTTGTAAAAAAATATGTTTTCTTAAGAGATTAGTGTTTCTGATCTGGCAGTTTACATTTGACCCCAACGCGTTGCAAAGTTCAGGATATGGCCAAAACTAACGCTGTGTTTCTATCTTGGTCAGTGCTACTTTTAATGCAAAAATCTTACATGCGTCCAACAACTTGATAATGACTGAAGCATATGGCCTGACTGATCACATAATTAGGATGAATCAAAAGTCCAAGGCACTCGGCTAATAATTCGGCATTTTCTGAACTGTCATGTACTTTGATAACAGCCTCCCATGGATACAGGTTCACCAATTCGTATCCTTCTTCATGTGTTCCTGGCTTATAGGTATACTTGCCGCAGTTTTCCAAATCAAGAAGATGAACATCACCATTAAATGCAGTTTCAGTGGTTTGCTCTGTGTCAACAGCAAAATAAGGTATGTCAGGCACTCTTGTTTTGATCCAGTTTAAATAGTAAGCAACGTCTGTGAATATAGTGTAACTGTCTGCCTGTATATTTAATGTGATTGCATTAATTTTTGCGCTACTAACAATTCCCCGTAGAACCCAGTTCGAACCCATCCGCATATAAAATCCACCTCCACTGTCTCCAGCACTGACATGAGTGTCATTGGGGCGGCCTGCACAAAATGTTTTTGACTCGAAGTAAAACTTGTAGTAATGCCAAGTGTTTCTCTTTCTGCATTCTGTGCTTGACACAATTGGCATCGTTGCTTCGGACAATTTTTTTGGAAAACTATATGTTTCATCAAGTCCCCATCCAACTACGTATCCTGTTTTTGAGATTATTTTGCTCAACTCAGTATCATTCTGCCATAAACATATGGGCTGTATATAGCTAGTATAGGTAATTTCAAAAGACAGCATCAGCAACGCGATGTCGTTTTCAAATGTGTGCTTATCGTATTCTTCGTGTCGAATAATCTTGTCAACATTAAACTCCTCCGGTGAGTTCAGATTGCTTATTCCCACTTTGATAAATACTCGATCCGCTGGAAGCCTCTGCCATCTGTCATACGTACAATGAGCTGCCGTTAATACAAATTGCTCCGTCAAAATCGTCACTCCACACATATATTTGATCCAATCGGGGTTATATCTATGATACATTGCACCGTGCCAAGGCCACGCACCCGCCCGTGGGGTGGATCCATGAGCAATCAGTCCAGCACCTACCAACTTTCTTTCTCCGCAGGTCCCCGCTGTAACGAGAATGTTTCACACGTTGTAACGATCATCCAAAACGCGAAAAAGTTGAGGAAAACCTTACTTCCTTCTTCTGACCGTACGATGAACACGCTTAGCACCAACGCTAATCCCACAACTGTTAATGCTCCCATGGTCAACCGTAAACTGATCTTCGAAACGGTTATATTTGGCTCAGCTCAGCACGGCCGTACAACGTTCATGGGAATCCCTGCGATAGCGCCTATCTGCAGCGGTTATCAAACTTTTGTGGGCCGGCAAAATCGTAAAGTCTTCAGTGAGCATAGTGTGCTAGGGGATAAGTCTTTAGATTGCCAATCCAGTCAGTGACGGTGAGTTCAAATCGAATAAGGTCAGGATAACGTTTTCGACTCTCAAAGTGTATCATTATGATTGCCACACAATATACAATTTCAAGTATTATTGACAGGAAAAGGAAACCCTTCAATGATCGACTGTACAAGTGCTCGACGAAAACTAAGTTGAAGAGAGGCAGGCCAAGTTCCGGTAGAAACGATGTACCAGAATGAAGGAGAATAATGCCAAAATTGTTATTTTCATTGTGTTTTTCCTGCTCGTTTCAGAGTTCTAAAAAACCTAACATTAAATCCGAAATAAGAGCGTGAACCTTGGCGTAAACTTATCGCATCTTATAAAAACGCCATTATTGACTGGTATTTCCACCAGTTGAACGACCATTATTGTAATCTATTGTGGCATAACCCTGTTCGATTTTGAATTCCAGACGACGCACACTGGAGTAACAGCGTCCATTTCATGGCCAAAAAAATTTAACACGTTTTCATGGTGTATTATGTATGTACTAGCGATAAAATTGTGAATTTAGATATTGGGGAAGCATTTTGGATTATAAATAGCCATATTAATCCACTTAAAGGCTAGAAATGATTTCTTATAACCCCTCTAAGGACTACGTTTATTTTCACCCCCAAAAATCGCTTGAAGCGTCGAACATTTTTATTTCACAACAGAGAACTGAAAAATAATTATATTTCCATGAAAAATATTGTTTGGAAACAAGGGCCACCTCGTTTCATAGAAATTCTCCTAGAAGTGTGAGAGAAATTTAATTCTTGTATAAGTGTAGATAACGTGTTTATGTCTTCAGCAAAGTTGTAAGAAGTGTCATAATTGGGAAACTTGCTGAACAATTGTTCTATCTTCTCAATTTTTGGGAATATGGGCCGTTATTTTTGAACGGCCCCTTAAACTCAGTTTAAATGTTGTACCTTTTTCTAGATATTTTGGGAATCACATTTTCATTTTGGGGTAACTTTTATAGTGCCCTGGAAAACACATCAAAACTCAAAAATTAATCATGGATTGAAATTTTAGGAGTTTGAACATGATGATAGAAGCCGTGTGGAATATATCAGTTTGAATTTTTCTATTAAAACATGGCATTTTAACACAACTTTATACATAAAAGTAAGTTCGTGGAGTACTGAGTGAAAAACTCAATGAGTTTAGCTATAAAAAACAATATTTATCTGAAAATATTTTCTTAAAGGTGCATCAACCTATGATTACATGCTACAAATAGTGAGCTCTTTATTTAAGTTGTTTTTGATTTTTTTATAACAAATTTTGAACACAACAGTTCTAGCTACATTAGATTACAATTGCATTGCATACATTTAGGCGTTTATCGGTGTATGGAGATTTCTGTTCAAATTTAGGGTTCATTCAAATATTACGTAACGCAATATTTGTCAATTTTAGACCCCCTCCCTCCCCCACGTAACAAATTTTGTATGGGAAATTTCGGAATTTTGTATGAGGCGTAACACATCGCTAGACCCCCTCCCTCCCCCCTTTGCGCTACGTAATATTTGAACGAACCCTTACTAAATTAATTCCATTTGACACATTTTGTTAAGAGATAGAAGACCAGATTTGTATTCTGCTATGATCTATCTACCGAGAATAAGTGGCCATTCATTGAAAAAGTAGTCGAAACGAAGTTGCTTTTCGAAATTAAACCTAAATTGTTACTAAAAACTAGTAAAAAAGGTGTAAATTTCAAAATGTTTTATTTTTTCGTCTGGTACTTTCTGGTACCCGTTCTCTTGTGATTCACAAAGGATATGCCTTATATTTTATTGTAATTTCATCCAGATCGCGGAATGCTGCAGAATCTGAAAATTTTTTGAATGCTGAAAATGGTTAAAAATTGACAAAAAACATGATTTTGAAAACTCTTCTGTAAGAGAGCAAAATAAATAAAACCAGGTGAAGTTTTTTGTTTAAATGATACACCCTTATTAGGAGAACAGTGTTACATACACTCAAACCTCCATTTAGGTAGGATCCATTTAGGTAAAATCTATTTAGGTCCCTCCATTTAGGTAACGTTACCTAAATGGAATTTGACTGTGTTCAGATCAGTTGGAGTACTTAAGAATGGGTACAAGGTTGGTTTACGGGAAAGAGTAGTGTGTGGAGGTAAGGGGATTAGCGGGGGGGGGGGTGGCGATGTTGAGATATGGCCCCTAAACACCCCTCCCCCTTCCATGCAGTGTTGAAAAGTGTCAGTATCCATCGTCATTTCCAGCTGAAATTGAGCCATTTCCATCATTCAATTGATATCAGCTCCAGCATTGATGACGTCAAACCCGACATCAACCTATCATTCACCTGTTTTTATTTTGGCCACCAAACCCAACATAGACCCCACAGTTGTTCGATGTTGGTCCAACAATGACCCAACATACGATAAAAATTGACCCGACTTTGACCCGACATTCAATAATTTTTCAGTCTGGCGGAATTTTGCAGGGTTTTCCGTGTTTCGTGCCCAGCTAGTCATTTGATTGACAATTCTGATCTAAGACCCTCCAAACCCCCCAAAAACACCCCTGAAACCCCTCCCCTCCTGAAACTCCTTGAAAGCCATCTGAAACTCCGCATGGCCCCCTTCAACTCTCCAAGCAATTATCCCTTCTAAAACTTCTTTGCAACCTTGTACTCCATTTAGGTAATGAACTGAATCCATTTAGGAAATGAATCCATTTAGGTAAAAATTCTATTTAGGCAGTCCCGACTCATTACCTAAATGGAGGTTTTGGTGTACTTAGTTATTTTTTTCAAACTGTCAATATTTCAATAATTGAAGTTCTTCCGATGAGTTATGATGCAAATAAAAACAGTAGAGAAAATCGTCGAATTTCGGCATTAATTCTTAAAAAAATATGCATCTCAAATTATTTTATTGATTGCCACATGATGCAGCATGACTTCATTTATCTTTAAAAAATATTAGACTCTGGAAAACCCTGAAAAAATTTTTTCGACTTATGGCCAGGAATTTGGCCCATTTACGCCTGTGTGCGACGATTTACAATTGAGGGAAACCGTCGTCGTTCGTGGTGCATAACATAGCGTAACAAAAAATAGCTTTTGGTCTGTCTCTAGAGCAAACTTATGTGTCTCTGACAGATTTTGGGCCGCTGAATCCGAATCCGGTCTCAGATTTGCTCCGAAACGTCACAATTTTGAGCTATACCTCAATTTATAGGGCAAAACATGCGATTCTGGGCTTTTTTGACTGCAAGTTATTAAGCATGGAAATATTTTTTTAGGCAATCAAAAGGTTAATTGGTCAATTAACATCTAAATTAACGACTCATGCAAAATTTTACCGAATCGAATTTGATAGTTTTAGGCGATTTATGTTAGGTACGATATTTCCCCTATAATTCACCTTCCAAAAATTGCATGCAAGTTTTCATACAAACATAAAATGCTTAAATCTATCAAATTTGATTAGGTAAAACGAAATATTTTGCATGAGTCGTTAATTTAGGATTTAATTGACCAATTAACCTTTTGATTGCTTTAAAAAAAAATATCTCCATGCTTAATGGCTGGCAATCAAAAAAGCCCTATCCAAGGGCTGAAAGTCTCTTTAATAAAGACAAATCAATCAATCAATCAAAAAAGCCCAAAATCGCATATTTTGCCCTATAAATTGAGGTATAGCTCAAAAAAGTGACGTGTTGGAGCAAATCTGAGCCCGGATTCAGATTCAGCGGCCCAAAATCCTTCGGAGACACATAAGTTTGCTCTTGAGACAAAAAAATGTTGCGCTGTGTAATTGATCGAACAAACGTCGATGTTCGTACAAAATTTACAACTTGGAAATTCTCTATAACCATGGTTTGCTCTCATAAGTTTACCAAAAAGTGTTTTCAATTACAAGTCTAGGTGTGACAAGGCAATCAAAATGTGCAAAAGTAATCGAATAGCAGTCCCCTTTGAATTGCACGTGTGTCCCTGCCTTATCAGCTTTGCACATTTTGGTTGCCTTGTCTCGGCCAGACCTGTGATCGGAAATAGTTCGTTCTTCGTATACGGAAATCTGTAATATTCCAGCTGCCAGACAAGATCAAATTTGAATCTTTTTTTTACAGATAGGGTGACAAAGGGTATTATCGGCAGGTTTGTTCTTTTCGTCATGAGGGGGTTTTGTAGACCAAATTACCTAAAATTTGGGCATATAATTCAGCTTGGTTGGGAAGGATTTGAGGCCAAATTTTAGATAAACAGGTTCCAAAAAACCATCCATAACGTAGAGAACAAAACTGACGAAAATATGTAAGTTCCCCTATTTTGCATATAAATACTGCTATAACATAAAACTTACATGATAATAGTACGAGTATTTTTTTTAAGATTTTTTGGATTTTTATCAGTGCAAAAATGGTTCTATAGTCAAAATAAATGCGCTATTTAACTGGGGACGGATGGGTCGTATGTGCCCAGCCGAGAAAATCGACCATCACAAACTTGTTCTAGACTAGCGAAGCTGCATGTAGAGAGGTGAAAATGCCGTCTCCAAAGGGTTAAAAAATCAACACCCTTCAAAAATGCCCAGTGGTCTACAATGGAAAAATTCAGAAGTAGAAAAAATACTTCATGTTTTTTTTTAATTTTTGCAGGAATTGTCTTCTTTTTCTTCTTCTTTATGGCTCAACGTTCGCAATGGAACTTGGCCTGCCTCTCTTCAACTTAGTCTTTTTAGAGCACTTCCACAGTTATTAGTTGAAGGGCTATCTTTGCCTGCCATTGCATGAATGTGGCAAGTACAATGATACACTATTTCCGTCTCCGGATTGGCGACCCATAGCCTTAATTACTAGGCTAACTGGAGGCGGGAATCGTCATTTTTTTTAATTGCTTATGATAATAATCAACCTTCTATGTGGAGCAGACCTGGTGTGATGGTTAGAACGCCGAAGACCTGGGATCAAATCCCACTCCCGACAAACTCGCAAAATGTGAGTTTTTCCTTCGGAAGGGAAGTAAAGTGTGGGTCCCGAGATAAACTAGCCTAGGGCTAAAAATGTCGTTAATAAAGATGAAAAAATCAACATTCACTGATGTGTCTGCAAGTTTGAATACAGTATGATACGCTCTTATTTGAGGTTTAATGTTAGATTGTTTTTGAAAATGAAACGATCAGGAAGAGTACATACTATTAAAATAGCATTTCTTGCCGTTAGGCAAAAATTTGCTAATCATAGTCACTATCGCAGGGATCCCCACGAACGTTGTACTGCCATGCTGAGCCAAATGTAACCGTTTCGAAGATCAGTTTGCGACTGACTATGGGAGCATCAACAGTTGTGGGATTAGCGCTGTCGCTAAGCTTGTTCATCGTACGGTCAGCAGAGGGAAGTAAGGTTTTCCATTACCTCTTCGCGGTTTGGTTGATAGTTGTAAGGTTTGATTGAAACATTCTCGTTACAGCGGGGACCTGTGGACAAAGAAAGTTGGCTGCTACTGCACTGATTGCTCTTGGTTACAAATCACGGTATGGAGCGTGGCCTTGGCATGGTGCAATATTCCATAGAGTTCGACTAAATCGAACCGAGTATGCATGTGGAGTGACTATTTTGACGGAGCAATTTGTATTAACGGCAGCTCACTGTACGTATGACGAATGGCAAAGGCTTCGAGAGGATCGAGTGTTTATCAAAGTGGGACTTAGCAATCTGGAATCACCGGAGGACCATATGCGGCAGTTTGATGTTAACAAGATAATTCGACACGAAGAATACGATAGGGACTCATTTGAAAATGACATTGCGTTGCTGAAGCTGTATAATGAAATGACCTTCAATACCTACATACAGCCCGCGTGTTTATGGCAAGGTGATAGTCAGTTGAGCAAAATAATCTCAAAAGTAGGAATTGTGGTTGGATGGGGACTCAATGAAGGATACCGCTTGCCCGAACGTTTGAGCGAAGCAACGATGCCTATTGTATCTCGCAGAGATTGCATTGCAAGTGATCCCTACCATTATAAAAAGTTTTACTTTGAGTTGAAAACATTTTGTGCAGGCTACCGCAACGGTACCAATGTCAATCGTGGAGACAGTGGCGGTGGATTATATATGCGGATGGATGCGAACTGGGTACTTCGTGGATTTGTTAGTAACATAAAAACAAATCCAAACACATTGAAGATAGAACCAGATAGTTACACCATATTTACAGATGTTTCTTACTATATTAGCTGGATTAAAACAAACGTGCCCGACATACAACATATTGCTGTAGATACAGACCAAATAGCTGAAAATGAATCTGACGCCAATCTACTAGACTTATGGAACTGTGGCAAGGATGCCTATCTGGCAAGCACACCGGAAGAAGGATATCAAATGCAGTACCCATGGCGGGCTGTCATCCAAAGATATGATCTCATGAGACAAATATACCAAACTTTGTGCCTTGGACTTTTGATTCATCCCAGTTTTTTGATTACCACTGCTAGATGCATTCACATAAATGGAAAGAGGCATATGTAAGTTTGTTGTTAGTTTATTCACTTTATTAAAATGTATAATAATCAGAATTCAATTCCAGTTCAGTAAGGATCAACGAGTTGCATGGCATTCAAAGTTACTCAACGAGAATCCCCGTTCGCGACACATTTGCACATCCAGACTATGACACTCCAAAGTATGCCAACGACATTGCGTTGGTTAAATTAGAGCAACCGGCTACCGTGAACCCAATATGTCTACCTTTATGGGATCCATTCAACACTTCAAATACCAAAAAGTTTGACATGGTTAGTTTGCATATGTACGAGCAGTATTGGAAATATCAAAATGTAGCTCAACTAGTTGATTATACAGGCTGTCCGTTTATGTTCACCATGAATGACATCAAATTGACCAGGGGCCAATTCTGCGGCACTTTCATTGGCGAGGACAACTACGTCGATGATTCATACTATTTGGGACCAGCACTGATGCAGTATTTTAGGAAAGGATCCTTTGAGGGGCAGTACTTCCTGACGGCGATTGCGTCCTTTGGAGTTAGAGGGGGCGTGTCTGATGCTCCTACAGTGTTCACAAATGTAGCGCATTATTCCAAGTGGATTCGCGAGAAGATTGAACAAAACTAGGCAAAATTTGAGGCAACTGTTACTAAACAAAATGATTTGGCTTAGGAACACTTGTTTTTATTCTTTCATTCAAATGCATGTTCATTGTTCATACTGGTTTAGGGCCCTAAAGTCGAAGACAACATTATTTTTTTTTGTTGCAAAATATAATCAAATACGCATAGACGAAAAATAATGAGGATTACTCGTCGTGTGTTATTTATTACTGGACATATGTACAGGGAATGAAAAAAATGTTTGGAAAAGACATTTTTTTTCACTCGCAAGCTCTGACTTTTCATAGAGAGTGCATCAAAATTTCTCAAATTTTGACTGTTTGTCAACCTATTATGTATGCATCATTGGTACAAATTTGGGGTCGATTGGTTGATGTTTCGCGAAGCCAGAACTGTTTTCGTAAAACATTATTTTTTTGCGCAACTAATTTTTGAATAGTAATATCTCTCAAACCAGAGAATCGAATTTAATTAAATTTAACTGCAAAAATAGTATATGCAGTAATACTTATCAGGCTGACCTTTAAGTAATGGAATTCGACAGATTTCTAACTGGGTACTCGAAATTAATATGTATTACGGAAAAAAACAAACAAACTATAAGTTATTACTAACGAAATACAAGAATCCTAGGTGAAATACAAAATTAATAAATAATAGAAAGATATTTTCAACCACATCCGATGCAACAACCAAATGAGGGGTTTATTATTATTATACATATTTTATTAAAGAGACTTCACCAAATAAGTTGGCATTCGTGTCCAAAATGAAGCAAAGAGGTGTAAGTGACAAAAACCCACTTTCCAGTAAATGAAGCCTCATGTTTTTCCTCAATTTTTCATCCCATACAAAATGTATGGTGTTTCAAAATGGACCTACTTTTCTCCGATTTATTGAGACTTTTCTAATCATCGTAAAAGTAATCGTAAAAAAAAGTTCCTAAATGTTTGAAATCTGACGATTTTTGATATCCTAAGCTTAAAATCGACAAAATGGTTACTTACACCCAACTTTGGACCATTCTCTTCATTTTGCTGGGCCGAAGAAAAAAAAAAGGATTTTATGCAAAATCTTATAAAAGTGTAACTTTTGAGTCTTTGAAGTTAGAACCTTCAAATTTTTAGACGTTTTGGAGTAGCATGCATAGTTGATAATATGAAATCCCTTCCAGGTAAAGTCTCTTTAAACAGAAAAACCCTAATTAATCCACCTAGCGGTGATGGTGCCTTTCTCGTGCTTTAAAATATCCTTTCAACAAAACTCGAGCGACATGTAGATGACATTGACATAAATACAAAATGAAAACTGCTTGCTAAATCTACTCAATATGGATACATTTTATATTAGCATAACATCCAATATTCAGAAAATAAAAGACAACGATCCAAAACTCAAACCAAACAAGTGTCATGAAGCCGCAAAATTTTGAAACGTCATTTTAGATTTTCCGGTCATCATTTTATGACTCCGGATATCTACCCCAATTAAACTAACCGCCATCTTGAACATTGAGACACCATCTTGGATGTTCTGGTATTCATTTTTGGACTCTGCACCTAAAATTACATAAAATAGTCGCCGTATTGAATTTTGGCATGGTGTTTATGATTTTCTGGTTACCAGTTTTGGACGAAGACCGGCATTCTTCCCCATTCAAACTATATAGTCATGTTGCAGACCTTGTGAAACAGCGCACAGCTTGGGTTTTCTGATTACACATTTTGAATTCTGGACATATTTTCATACAAAATATGCCCATAATGCAAGAATTAAAAATCCTATAAAATATACACTAACTTGAATACTGGGCCATTATCTTGGACTTTGGACCGCTATTTTGGATACTCTGGTGGACTCCAAACAAATTTCCCATACCAAATACACTTATTTTACATAGTTTTAGAGCTCAAAATTCCATAAAACAGCCACCATCTTCTGTTTACGCGATCAAATTCTTATTTTTCCATTCAACGTTGACCAATCCTGCTATAACTTTACACCTTAGGAATCTGAAATGGTACGATTTGATGGATTGCTTTAGTTTTGTCTATATTTTGTTCTCATATATGAGAACTTAGACCTATTCGTCACTGTTGTTCATACCTAATGTTTATCAGGCCATTAAACAAAGCCACGATTTAATTTTTCACATGAACTTTGGTTCTGATCTAAGGCTATTTTCTTGCTAACCGTTCATTAGATTATCAAAAAATATGCGATCTGATGTGTCGTATGTATGGGTTTGGTTCATTTTTATACTTGGTAATTTCCGGTGGGATAGCCGGATCTGATTCCATGAGTCATGGACCATGACACTACCGGTTGTCCCAATTATGGTCTGAGAATATTTTATTGCTATTTATTCACCTTTACCTAATCACCGCGATTTGATATATCGCATGAATGGGTTTGCTTCAATTTTACTTCTAACCACTTTCGAAACCACAGCTGAACCCGCAACACTACCGGGAATCTAATGGTCTGACCCTATTTTTCCATCAGGTTGTCGATAAGTCGTGATCAGTCTTCGTTCTACTGCTCGTGTTGTGTGTAGGTAAGAGGTAATGATAGCGCACGAATGTAACAAAGCCGACTGACACCCGACTGCGGCAACGAAATGAAGGTAGTAAAAAGTGTCGAATGTTTACAAGACTGGTCGTGATTTGATGTACCACATCCATGGGTTTGGTTAAATTTTACATTTTACTACCCCAATCTGATTCCAGGTAACTACCGGCTGAACCAAGTATGGTCTAACAAAAACGCTGCAAATTGAAGGTGTCACATGCAGGGTTTGACAATTTCGACGGGACTCTCTGAACCAATTCCGGACCACTACCAGTGACGTAAGGCTATTTTCTAGCTAACTGTTCATCAGGTTATCGCAAAAGCCACGATTTGATGTGTCACATGCCTGGATTTGGTTCACTTTTACATTTGGCCTCTTCCGGCCACTCAAAACCGATTCCGAAACACTTGCTGACCGTTCATTAGGTAATCTAAAAAGCCGCTATTTGATGTGACGCATGTACGGGTTTGTTTTTCTTTCAGATTTAACCACTTCGGCGGGAACCCCGGAACGGCTTCCGGAACACTACTGGTTCAGATATGATCTGCTCATTGTCCATCAGGTCATCGAAAATGCCGTGGTTTGATGTGTCGCATGTATGGGTTTCGTTCAATTGTATATTTAGCCACTTCCAGCGGGACGCCTAGAACCGGTTCCGGAACACTACCGGTTCAAGTATGGTCTGAGATGATTTTCCTGCTCATTATCCATCAGGTCATCGAAAATGCCGTGGTTTGATGTGCCGCATGCATGGGTTTGGTTCAATTGTATATTTGGCCACTTCCAGCGGGACGCCTAGAACCGGTTTCGGAACACTACCGGTTCAGATATGATCTGAGACTATTTTTCTGATTACCGCTCATCAGGTTATCGAAAATGCCGTGGTTTGATGTGTCGCATGCATGGGTTTGGTTCACTTGTATATTTGGCCACTTCCAGCGGGACGACTAGAACCGGTTTCGGAACACTATCGGTTCAGATATGGTCTGAGATGATTTTCCTGTCCATTGTTCATCAGGTCATCTAAAATGCCGTGGTTTGATGTGTCGCTTGCATGGGTTTGGTACAATTGTATATTTGGCCACTTCCAGCGGGACGCCCAGAACCGGTTCGGGAACACTACCGGTTCAGATATGGTCTGAGACTATTTTCCTGCTTACCGCTCATCAGGTTATCGAAAATGCAGTGGTTTGATGTGTCTCATGCATGGGTTCGGTTCACTTTGATATTTGCCACTTCCGGCGGGACACCCGGAACCGGTTCCGGAACACTACCGGTTCAGATATGGTCTTAGACTATTTTTCTGCTTACCGCTCATCAGGTTATCGAAAATGCCGTGGTTTGCTGTGTCGCATGCATAGGTTTGATGCATTTTCATATCTGGTCCCTTCCTGGGGTACCGTTCCGGAACACCTAAATGGCCATATCTCCGGAACGGCTGAACCGATCCGAACCATTTTCAATAGGAAACAATGGGACCAGATTCCGCGTCGAATGAACCGTCGGTCATTGAAATCGGATGAGGTTTACTGCCAAAAAGTGATGTGAGTTTTTTTGTACACACACATACACACACACACACATACACACACACACACATACACACACACAGACATCACCTCAATTCGTCGAGCTGAGTCGATTGGTATATAACACTTGACCCCTCCGGAGGCTCTATCAAATTTTCGTTTTTGGAGTGAACATATAGCCTTTCGGTACACCTTGGTGTACGAGAAAGGCAAAAATATGTTAAATTTTCATTGAAATATTTTGAAGAAAACCATTCTTACAGTAGCAAAAATATGAAATAACCCGAGCAGAACCTTACAAATACCACGCAAAGCGCAGCCTGTGCTATAATACCTAACATTGTTTTTGTTATGTTGTACTATATGTTGTGAGAACATCACAATAATAATTGGGGGTATTTGAGCAGAGTTTGGTGTTGATGTGCTAGTTGTTGATTAGCAGTGAAAATAACTGAATAACAAGATTTGTTATTACATGATGGAGCTATCGAACAAATGTGCAATTTAATAACAAATGCTATTTTTTTGTTATTCAATACAGCAACATTTGTTAACAAATACAGCAGTTAAACATTTAGGTATGCATTCATTATTGAAACAACGAGACTTTTCTAGGTGTTATTCACACAAAATTATGGTATTCGTTTTTGTTATTTTGACTCGTATTACTACCTAATAAAGAGCATATCGAGGTATAATGGCATTTAAGATTAATACCTCGGTATGTTATTCACTTGGTGTTCTTTTCTGCTCGAAAATTGCTTACTATTTGTTGATTGTTGGTTCTTTATACGTGGGTTGCTTTCAGTGCACAGACCCCAAATGCTTCTTTCGAATGCAATATCTATCTTTACGAACTAATAAAAACTCCGCACTGGCACTTCTTCCTCGATAGATGCACTACACCAGCGTTTCTCGTCACGACCCCATTGGCGAAACTACGAATTTTTGCTAGGGGGTGCACTACAAACCAAATATTCATTAGTTCATCCATTAATTATTAATCGCCCCATATCTCACAGCAACGCATTTAAATTCTAGGGGGTGCCTGGCACCCCCGGCACCCCCGGTGGTTTCGCCTATGCACTAGGGGTCGCAGTACCGACCACTTTTGGTGAGTACCGGTATTTCGGTCTTACAGTACTGGTAGTACTGGTAAAATACCGGTACTGGTAATTTTTCACTAAAATGAAGAGTAATCTATTTTGCACAGAAAATCTACAATTTACCAGGCATTTGTGAATTCCGGTTTTCAGGGATGTCATTAAAGCTAACAAGAGAGTACTAAATTAAACAGTAATATAGAAAGAAACGAGTTGTATGAAACTGTTTTTGGAGCTATTGTTTAGTTTCTGCGCAGTTTCACAGGTAGTATCTTGGTCAGTCTAAAATGAGACAGGAACAACCTTCATTAAACCTGGATCTTGATATCCTGGATTTTCAGAAAAGTTGCATATAGGTATGAAATGTTTGTTTGTTAAAGTACTTGATGTTATGTTTTTTTTTTTATTTCCGTTGCATATTGGCTATACTAATAACCGGATTTCAGCAATTCGGAAAAGATTTCACGGTACCGAAAGTACCGGTACCAAGGTTCAGTCAGTACCGGTATTTCGGTACCAAAAATTGGTCGGTAATACCGGTATTTTTGGTACCGGTACTACCGGTACTACATCCCTACTATGCACGACCCATTGGTGGGTCACGGGCCGATTTTTGGTGGGTCGCGAAGTCTTTATTAACTAATGTCGAATGTTGTTGCTAGCGTTTTCATATTTTCATATTTTCTTGGAGAATCCATTTCTATAAGAGTTTTTTCTAGAATTTTGATTTCACCTTAATTCTATACCTTTTTTTTGCCTTTCTCGTACACTAAGTGTACTGGAAAGGCTATGTGTTCACTCCAGAAATGACTTTTTGATAGAAAGCTCGGAAGGGTCAAGTCACATATACCAATCGACTCAGCTCGACGAATTGAGGTGCTGTCTGTGTGTATGTATGTGTGTGTGTATGTGTGTGGACAAAAAAACTCACATCACTTTTGAACAGTAAACCTCAACCGATTTTGATGACCGACGGTTCATTCGACGCGGAATCTGGTCCCATTTAGGAGTTCAGGACTGGTGCTCCTGGAAGGGGCCAAACATGAAATTGCACCAAACCCATACATACGACACATCAAACTGCGGTATTTTCGAAAACTTGATGAATGGTTAGTAAGAAAATAGTCTCAGACCATATCTGAACCGGTAGTGTTTCGGAACCGGTTCCGGATGTCCCGCCAGAAGTGGCCAAATATAAAAGTGAACCAAAGCCATGCATGCGACACATCGAAGCACGGCTTTTTTGACAACCTTATTAACGGTTGGCAAGAAAATAGTCTCAGACTATATCTGAACCGGTAGTGTTCCGGAACCGCTTCCGGATGTCCCGCCGGAAGTTGCTAAATGTAATAGTGAACCAAAACCACGCATGCGACACATCAGACTGCGGCTTTTTTGATAACCTAATTAACGGTTGGCAAGAAAATAATCTCAGACCGTTTCTGAACCGGTAGTGTTCCGGAACTGGTTCCGGGTGATCCGCCGGAAGTGACCAAATATAAAAGTGAACCAAACCCATACATGCGACACATCAAATCACAGCTTTTCCAATAATCTGATGACCGATTATTAAGAAAGTAGGAACAGACCACATTGGGGTCTGTCGGTTTCTGATTACCTGATGAACGGTTAGCAATAAAATAGTTTCAGACCATGTCTGAATCGTTAGTGTTCTTGAACCGGTACCGGATGTCCCACCGGACGTGGCTAAATGTAAAAGTGAACCAAACCCATACATGCGACACATCAAAGAGTGGCTTTTTTGATAACCTAATTAACGGATGGCAAGAAAATAGTCTCAGATCATATCTGAACCAGTTGTGTTCCGGAACCGGTTCCTTGTGTCCCTCCGGAAGTGGCCACATGTAGAAGTAAACTAAACTCATGAATGCGACACATAAAATCACGGCATTTTCAATAACCTGATGATCAGTAATCAAGAAAGTAGACCACATTAGGGATCTAATTTAAGGTAACATGATAAACAGTTGGCAAGAAATTAGTCTCAAACCATATCAATGTGTCACGGAACCAATTCCGGGTGTACCGCCGGAAATGGTCAAATGTACAAGAAAACCAATACGTGCGATGTATCAAATGATTTATTAGGTTACCTGATGAACGGTTAGCCAGAAAATAGTTTCAGACCATATTTTGGATAACAGGTCGATTCCGAAAACGGATGCTGGGTGTCTCGTCCTAAGTGGTCAAATATAAAAGTCCGAACCTATGCATGCGACACATCAAATTGAGGCTTTTTCGTTAGAAGTAATTAAATATAGAATTGTGGCAAAATCATGCATGCGACACATAAAATCGCGATTTTTTCAATAACTAATCAAAGGGTTAGCAAGAAAATAGCCTCAGATCACATTAGACAACCTGGTAGTGATCCGAAACGGGCTCCGAGTGTCCCGTCGGAATTGGTCAAACGTCAACCCATGCATTCAACACATCAATTCGCGGCTTTTTAGGTAACCTGATGAACAGACAAGAAGACAGTCTGAGACCATATTTGGGACAATCGCTAGTGTCATGGAATGAGTTCCAGGTTTACCGCCGGAAGTGGTCAAACGTAAAATTGAACCAAACCCATACATGCGGCACATTAAATAGCGGAATCATGGAAGTGAACAAAATTAATTTTAGTGATAAATCAAATCGTGTTTTTTTTTTATAGCCTGGTAAACGTTGGGTACGATTAAGAGTTAAGAAAATGTCGAAGTCTTCATATATGCAAGAGATCAAAATCGTGACCAAAGCGATCTCATCAAATCACACCATTTCAGATTCCTGCGGTGTAGGATGGATCATTTACATGAATCGTAAACCAAGAATTATAAAATATAGCCCAAAGTGTGTTGAAAAAAAAACTCGAAGATCGAAGTCGAATGTTGAAGATCGTAAATGATCTGTGATTTTGAATAAAGTTAAGGAAATCAAGTAGTCAACTGAGAGGTCTGATATTTGTCAGCTCTGTTTTGTCGTTGAACATAACATCGGAATGTGTGGCATCAATAAGTTTCCCAAATCTATGATGGCTTTGTTAAAATTGTTGCTTTTCTATATAAAGTGTTCTCAGGATTCAGGATCATTTCGGCTAACGTCGACGGAAAGATCATAAGTACATATTCGACGAGAAAGGCACTATCACCATTAGGTGGATTAATCAGGGTTTTTACTTCAGAATATAGATATTGTTTGTTAGTTGCATTATGTATTTTTTGTGTCGACAGAAACTGAATAAGGTTTACTTTTTCCACGAATTTGTACATTATGCGATGGTGAAAATATCTCTTGGTCAATAGGGCAGAATCGTGAAACGCTCATTGTTTGATACAAATTACGTAATTGAAACACCGTAGGGCCAGAGTTGTGACAGAGCAATGAACAATTCTACAGAAACAAAAATAAATATGCACTTCAAATGAAACAATGAAAATAATCGTTCTCAAATCAAATCTGTTTTTATTTTTATAACTATTGCTACAAATTTGCTTCAAAATGATTAAATTCGCATTATTACCTAGTTTTGCCCAATCGTCTCACGAATCCACTTGGAATAATAAGCCACATTTGTGAACACTGAAAAATATTCCGACGAGGTAACTTCGACTTGAAGAAGCATGAAGGCCGCCAGGAAGTATTGACCATCAAAGAACTTTTGTTGGCCATGCTGCCTCGGAGCTGATACCAAATAATACATCAAATCTATGTCCTCGATAACATTAGTGCTGCAAGCATGACCCATAGTCAAATTCATACGTTTATTTGTTCTGTCAAGCTGTTTCTGACAGATTTCCAAATCGATCAGCTGAGTGACGTTTCGGAAATATCTGGCCGTGTCGTTCAGATCCACACCAATCGTGTGCAGCTGTGAGATATCGGGAAGTTCCAATGGGTCCAACAAAGGAAGACATATTGGGTTCACAGTAGCCGGTCGGTTTAACTTTGCCATTGCAATATCGTTGGCATTCTTTCGAAACGAAAAGTCCGGATGTATAAACGTGTCATGAATGCGAATCCTTGAATATGACTTTTCATTGCCGTTGAAGTCGTTAATCCATGCAAAACTGAAAGAAATAGAAATTTAATACATAGAACAAGTACGATAGAAGCATCAGTTTTGGTCAGTCGTCTTTTTTTAATGAGTTGCGATCTAATTCGACATAAATTATAACGATGAAAAAAATGTGTTTCCATTTACGCGGCCGCGTAAATAGAAATCGTGTAGAAAAGACCTAACTGTATAATGGCTGGGGAAATTAGCTCGCAAATATCTTGTTTTTCCAGAGTGGTTCAAGTTTGGCCACTCCCAATACACGCTATCACCCAAAACATGAGGTGTCCCAGAAAGTATGGGAACAGCTTCAAAGCTCTGCCATTTGGGAATGGATACATGAATGAACTTCATTTTTACGCATATTCTACCTTAATATAATAAAAAAGAAGCCAAGTTTTAAAACTTACATTAGATCTTAGTTTGTATGCAAAAATTGCCATATTTTTCAATAACATTACTTGAAAAAGTCTTTAGTGTTCATTAAATTAAACAAGATAAAAAACAATAATGAATATATGTCTGATAGATGCAGTCCAACACTCTGCATCGAATAATCCCTTTCGCGACGTATCGCCCATGAGACCCAAGAGAACCAAAGCAAACTACAATTTACCAAACCTCATTTTGAAGACCGGCGGCAAGGCGCTTGGACGGAGAAAAAATCCAACACTATGTGCTGTTCCATAATTAGTTATAATAAATGTAGTCTGTTAAATAAACTGTGTAGTTATGTGAAGTGATGTGCGAAGCCCTGGAAGACCAACCATTCGTCAGTCAAGGAAATCACATCCATTGTAAAAATTCAGTCCACATCGAAAGCGAGTGTAGGACCAGTCCCAAAGCAATGTCTGATTTTGTATGTGCTTATCTATCTATATATATATAAATGAGTTTGAAGTCCCTTTGAGGCAAGAAAACTCAAGAACGGCTGAACCGATCAGGATGACTCTTGCACGGTCTGGTTCGTATTCGTGGTGGCTGTGTTTATAAGTAGAAAAAGTTACGAAAATCCACTTGAAATAAAATCAATTGTAAAATTACTGAAATTCTTATGAGAGGGGAAGAGATTCGAAGCGATCGCAATCAAACCAATCTAGAATGCAGTGCAAAATAAGCCCACATTAGTTGTCAAACAATCACCACCAAAATGGCAGTACAACGTCTGCCGGGACAGCAAGTCTATCATATTTACAAACATTGATTTGAATTTTGAACATGAAAGTTAAATTAAAACACAAACATACATCAATTTGTTTCAAATCCCAGTTTTTGAATATGTAGTCTAAAACAAGCTCTAAAATTTATATCACAGAATACAAAAAACTACAATTGAATTTTACTTAAAGTATATGAAATGTTCCAGTTTTATTAAGTGTAGATTGATTTATTTTTAATTCGTTTACATTTTTGAAAACTTGAAGGCCTATGTCTCAACCAGAAATTAAAAAAGTTAATTTTCCAGTTTTTTTTCAAAATTTTGAAGTGCGCACAGGCAAAACATGATCTTCGAAAAAATGTCGTTCAAGTATCTGGCAAAGCATGTTAATAGATTATATCAAAATATTTTTTTTCCAGTTGGTGTATTTGTATAAAGTTCTCTCTCTCTCTTCTTGGCGTAACGTCCTCGGACAAAGCCTGCATCTTAGCTTAGTGTTCTATGAGCACTTCCACAGTTATTAACTGAGAGCTTCCTCTGCCAATGACCATTTTGCATGCGTATATCGTGTGGCAGGCACGAAGATACTCTATGCCCAAGGAAGTCAAGGAAATTTCCTTTACGAAAAGATCCTGGACCGACCGGGAATCGAACCCGTCACCCTCAGCATGGTCGTGCTGAATACCCGTGCGTTTACCACCTCGGCAATATATTGTATAAAGTTGTTGTACTGAATACTCTGCATACAAAAACCTTTGTCAATGTATAAACTCGTTACTGATATCAATGAAACTACATTGAATGGAAAAAGAAAAATTACAAAATAGTTGTTTGCTTTGGAAATTATTGTACATTCAAAATTGTATATGTTTATTATATATATTCTGGGACACCCTATAAAATCCAAAGTTTAGAATATGACCAAAACTAACAAGGTTCTTTTAATGCAAAAATCAAGTTAATACTTACATCTCATTACCATTTTGATGTAATTTCAAGCATCTGGCCATACTAATCACAAAAGTAGGATGAATCAAAAATCCAAGGCACCCGACTCGGTAAGTTCGCTTTTTTGAGTCATATATTTTGATATCAACCTCCCAGGGGTACTGGTTCACCAATACTTTTCCTTCTTCCTGTGTTTCTGACGGATGGGTATACTTTCCACACTTACTTAAGTCAAGCAGATTGGCATCACTGTCAAATTCAGTTTCAGTGATTTGCTCTGTATCTACAGCAAAATGAGGTATGACTGGCACTTTTGTTTTGATCCAGTTTAAATAGTAAGCAACGTCTGTGAATATTGCGTAACTGTCTGGCTGTACTTTTAATGTGAGCGGGTTAGTTTTGGCATTACTAATAAGTCCACGGAGAACCCAGTTCGATCCCATCCGCATATACAATCCACTTCCACTGTCTCCAGCATTAACATGAGTACCATTGCGGCGACCTGCACAAAATGTTTTCGACTCGAAGTAATACTTGCTGTAATGCCACCTATCACTCTCCCAGCATTTTTTGCTGGATACTATTGGCATCGTTGCTTCGGATAGCTTTTTGGGCATACTATACCCTTCATGAAGTCCCCATCCAACTACGAATCCTATTTTTGAGATAATTTTGCTCAACTGAGTATCACCCTGCCATAAACATACGGGCTGTATGTAATTGGTAAAGGTAATTTCACAAGACAGCTTAAGCAACGCAATGTCATTTTCAAACGTGTCCATAATGTATTCTTCGTGTCTGGTAATCCTGTCGACATTGAATTGCCGCACATGGTCTTCCGGTAAGTCCATATTACTGAATCCCACTTTGACAAATACACGATCCGCCGGAAGCATTTGCCTTCCTTCATACGTACAATGAGCTGCCGTTAATAGAAATTGCTCAGTTAAAATCGTCACTCCACACGCATACTTGGTCACACCTTCGTTGTATTTATGGAACATTGCCCCGTGCCATGGCCACGCACCATCCCGTGCGGTGTATGCATGAGCAATCAGTGCAGTAGCTGCGAACTTTCTTTCTCCACAGGTCCCCGCTGTAACGAGAATGTTTCACACTTTGTAACTAACAACAAAAAACGCGACTGGGAGAATCTTACTTCCTCCTGCCGACTGTACGATGGACAAGCTTAGCGTCAGCACCAATCCCACAACTGTTAATGCTCCCATGGTCATCCGAAAACTGAACTTCGAAACGGTTATATTTGGCTCAGTTCAGCACGACCGTACGCAAATCCCTGCGATATTGCCTATCAATAGCGATTATTATATTATTTATTTATTTATTATTAGAGAGGCTTTAAACGTGAAAGCGGTTATCAAATTTTTGTAGGACGGCAAAAACTTCGGTCTTCAGTGAGCTTTGTGGATAGACTTTGGATCGTCTATCTGGTGAGGACGGATTCGATTCCGTTTGCGGTCAGGATAATGTTCACTACTTTCTGGGCATAGTTTATCATTGTAATTGTCACACAATATACAGTTTCATGCCTTGACATGCAAAGAAATCCTTCTAAAAATAACTGTGGAAGTTCTCAAAATACCAAGATGAAAAGAGGCAGACCTAGTTCCGGTAGGAACGTTGAGCTAAAAAGAAGAAGTAGAAAAAAAACTAAGAATTACGGCAAAAATGTTATTTCCACTGCATATTTTCCTGATCGTTTTATTGTTTGAAAGAAACCCTAATATTAACTCTCAAAAACCCTAATTAATCCACCTAGCGGTGATGGTGCCTTTCTCGTGCTTTAAAATATCCTTTCAACAAAACTCGAGCGACATGTAGATGACATTGACATAAATACAAAATGAAAACTGCTTGCTAAATCTACTCAATATGGATACATTTTATATTAGCATAACATCCAATATTCAGAAAATAAAAGACAACGATCCAAAACTCAAACCAAACAAGTGTCATGAAGCCGCAAAATTTTGAAACGTCATTTTAGATTTTCCGGTCATCATTTTATGACTCCGGATATCTACCCCAATTAAACTAACCGCCATCTTGAACATTGAGACACCATCTTGGATGTTCTGGTATTCATTTTTGGACTCTGCACCTAAAATTACATAAAATAGTCGCCGTATTGAATTTTGGCATGGTGTTTATGATTTTCTGGTTACCAGTTTTGGACGAAGACCGGCATTCTTCCCCATTCAAACTATATAGTCATGTTGCAGACCTTGTGAAACAGCGCACAGCTTGGGTTTTCTGATTACACATTTTGAATTCTGGACATATTTTCATACAAAATATGCCCATAATGCAAGAATTAAAAATCCTATAAAATATACACTAACTTGAATACTGGGCCATTATCTTGGACTTTGGACCGCTATTTTGGATACTCTGGTGGACTCCAAACAAATTTCCCATACCAAATACACTTATTTTACATAGTTTTAGAGCTCAAAATTCCATAAAACAGCCACCATCTTCTGTTTACGCGATCAAATTCTTATTTTTCCATTCAACGTTGACCAATCCTGCTATAACTTTACACCTTAGGAATCTGAAATGGTACGATTTGATGGATTGCTTTAGTTTTGTCTATATTTTGTTCTCATATATGAGAACTTAGACCTATTCGTCACTGTTGTTCATACCTAATGTTTATCAGGCCATTAAACAAAGCCACGATTTAATTTTTCACATGAACTTTGGTTCTGATCTAAGGCTATTTTCTTGCTAACCGTTCATTAGATTATCAAAAAATATGCGATCTGATGTGTCGTATGTATGGGTTTGGTTCATTTTTATACTTGGTAATTTCCGGTGGGATAGCCGGATCTGATTCCATGAGTCATGGACCATGACACTACCGGTTGTCCCAATTATGGTCTGAGAATATTTTATTGCTATTTATTCACCTTTACCTAATCACCGCGATTTGATATATCGCATGAATGGGTTTGCTTCAATTTTACTTCTAACCACTTTCGAAACCACAGCTGAACCCGCAACACTACCGGGAATCTAATGGTCTGACCCTATTTTTCCATCAGGTTGTCGATAAGTCGTGATCAGTCTTCGTTCTACTGCTCGTGTTGTGTGTAGGTAAGAGGTAATGATAGCGCACGAATGTAACAAAGCCGACTGACACCCGACTGCGGCAACGAAATGAAGGTAGTAAAAAGTGTCGAATGTTTACAAGACTGGTCGTGATTTGATGTACCACATCCATGGGTTTGGTTAAATTTTACATTTTACTACCCCAATCTGATTCCAGGTAACTACCGGCTGAACCAAGTATGGTCTAACAAAAACGCTGCAAATTGAAGGTGTCACATGCAGGGTTTGACAATTTCGACGGGACTCTCTGAACCAATTCCGGACCACTACCAGTGACGTAAGGCTATTTTCTAGCTAACTGTTCATCAGGTTATCGCAAAAGCCACGATTTGATGTGTCACATGCCTGGATTTGGTTCACTTTTACATTTGGCCTCTTCCGGCCACTCAAAACCGATTCCGAAACACTTGCTGACCGTTCATTAGGTAATCTAAAAAGCCGCTATTTGATGTGACGCATGTACGGGTTTGTTTTTCTTTCAGATTTAACCACTTCGGCGGGAACCCCGGAACGGCTTCCGGAACACTACTGGTTCAGATATGATCTGCTCATTGTCCATCAGGTCATCGAAAATGCCGTGGTTTGATGTGTCGCATGTATGGGTTTCGTTCAATTGTATATTTAGCCACTTCCAGCGGGACGCCTAGAACCGGTTCCGGAACACTACCGGTTCAAGTATGGTCTGAGATGATTTTCCTGCTCATTATCCATCAGGTCATCGAAAATGCCGTGGTTTGATGTGCCGCATGCATGGGTTTGGTTCAATTGTATATTTGGCCACTTCCAGCGGGACGCCTAGAACCGGTTTCGGAACACTACCGGTTCAGATATGATCTGAGACTATTTTTCTGATTACCGCTCATCAGGTTATCGAAAATGCCGTGGTTTGATGTGTCGCATGCATGGGTTTGGTTCACTTGTATATTTGGCCACTTCCAGCGGGACGACTAGAACCGGTTTCGGAACACTATCGGTTCAGATATGGTCTGAGATGATTTTCCTGTCCATTGTTCATCAGGTCATCTAAAATGCCGTGGTTTGATGTGTCGCTTGCATGGGTTTGGTACAATTGTATATTTGGCCACTTCCAGCGGGACGCCCAGAACCGGTTCGGGAACACTACCGGTTCAGATATGGTCTGAGACTATTTTCCTGCTTACCGCTCATCAGGTTATCGAAAATGCAGTGGTTTGATGTGTCTCATGCATGGGTTCGGTTCACTTTGATATTTGCCACTTCCGGCGGGACACCCGGAACCGGTTCCGGAACACTACCGGTTCAGATATGGTCTTAGACTATTTTTCTGCTTACCGCTCATCAGGTTATCGAAAATGCCGTGGTTTGCTGTGTCGCATGCATAGGTTTGATGCATTTTCATATCTGGTCCCTTCCTGGGGTACCGTTCCGGAACACCTAAATGGCCATATCTCCGGAACGGCTGAACCGATCCGAACCATTTTCAATAGGAAACAATGGGACCAGATTCCGCGTCGAATGAACCGTCGGTCATTGAAATCGGATGAGGTTTACTGCCAAAAAGTGATGTGAGTTTTTTTGTACACACACATACACACACACACACATACACACACACACACATACACACACACAGACATCACCTCAATTCGTCGAGCTGAGTCGATTGGTATATAACACTTGACCCCTCCGGAGGCTCTATCAAATTTTCGTTTTTGGAGTGAACATATAGCCTTTCGGTACACCTTGGTGTACGAGAAAGGCAAAAAGATCGTAAGCTTATCATATCCCATACAGACACATCGTTCCATTATAGACTCGGTTCAAATTGTTGCATAAAAAGAGAAACCTCCGAGTTTGAGCCAAAAAAAATTAGATTTTGAGGTGGCGTTCTTGAATTTTCGAGTAATACTTAATATGTGTCATAAATTTCTCAATGTTCAACTGATTTTCACTTTGAATTGATTTTAGAATAAATTTGTACAATGTACATTGAACATATATTTTTTTCCGAAATCACGCAAATTTCAAGATCAATATCAAGATTTCTTTCATTTTTTTCTTCTTTTTACAAAATAAAAACTTTATGTAAAATTTTTATGAATCTCTCTGTTTCCAAATTTTGTTTCTGTGCATGTGTGATCATATGAATCAATAAGTACGGAATTTTTTCTTTGATTTTAAAACCAAATTCTTTAAAAATCAGAATAAGCATGCATTTCAAATGAAAGAATGAAAACAATAGGTCTCAAGCCGAAGCAATGTTTATTTTTTACAGTTGTTTGCCCAGAATTTCAGTCAAATTTTTTAAATAAGACTCCATAAGCATAAGTAGTTGAATTTAATAAGAGAAAACATACGATAATTATAATTTTGATCCGACGATAAGTTACTGGACATTGAATTTTTCTCTCTTGATCATAAGTAACATTTATGGCTTTCAACAATAATCAGTGTAGTGAACACTAGAAATCCTAAACAAACATAGAAATAAGCAGAAGTTACATATTTAGCAACGCTGTTTTGTTTGCAACAATTGCCAACACTTACCGCAAACCTAGATGATTAACTTTGTGATCTCCGAATGTCGCGAAACTTGGCGGGTTTGTACCTAGTTCATCGAAAACAATTGGACCAGATTTGTTTTATTTTGTCATGAGGGTGACTAATTTTAAAATGGGGTGGTCCGGAAGCATTTTTTTTTTATACTAAAATGTTTCACAAAATCTTAACTTTTGAACCAGTTGGCCGATTTTAAATTTCTTTTTCGTTTGATAGATTGTAGTTTTCAGGAAAATACAGTGTATCAAACAATTGTCCGTACAGCATTTTTTTGGTCAAAATAATTTTTCATTTAAATGATTATAACCTTTTTATACGTCAATCAAAAACGCTGAAATTTTGACCAATTAGAACCCATATATGAAAGCTCCATTGGTAAAATTTTGAGCGAGATCAAATAAGTTTTCTGAAAATTAAAGAACTTTTAGTAAAACTTATAAAATTTTTGAACACATTTTTTAAACATTATATCTTAATATGTACTTGATGAAACTTTTTCAATATTTTTCGTGTTACAGCTTATACCTAAGGCTTTCATATGCAGCTTCGATTAAGGTTTTATATTCACTACAAAAAATATGTAAAATCTGTATATGTTCAGAGTGTCATTTGGAAATTTATAACATTTTGATCAATAAAAGTGCCAAGTGTTTTCAACTTTTTTAAACTCTCTTAATGATATATTTTTATATAGGACCTACTAAACTACATATGAAGAGTAGGTCCTATGGATTTTTCGTTCAGTTAATGCACTTTTATTGGTGGAAAACGTTTGGCAGATTATATGTGCTAAATATGGTAAATTTTAAAACATCGTCAACTACATACGCACATTTTTCATATTTTTTGTAGTGAATATAAAATCCCAAACATGGCTGCATATGAAAGCCTTAAGTATATGATGTAACACAAAAAAAAATTGAAAAAGTTTCATCGAGTACATATTGAAATATAATGTTTTAAAAATGTGTTCAAAAATCTTATAAGTTTTACTAAAAGTTCTATAACTTTCAGAAAACTTATTCGATCTCGCTCAAAATTTTACCAATGAAGCTTCAATATATGAGTCATGATTGGTCAAAATTTCAGCGTTTTTAATTGACGCATACAAAAGTTATTAGTATTTGAATTAAAAATTATTTGGACAAAAAATTTCCTGTATGGACAATTGTTTGATACACTGTACGTTGAAAGGGCCAAATTGTGTTCCGGTGCAATAAATATGTAAATATGTTATTAGTTTTATCAGGTTTCATGGTCTCGGCACCAAAGGAGTACACTGTTATTATATTTTTCTCAGAGCACTTATAAAACATGGCGCAATATATCAAAAGATCAGAGAAGTATCCCGGGTAGACGAGAATATCTAAACCATATCTCAAATCGAACATTTTTTGCTGTCATAGCTCGATGTGATTTTGATGTGTTATTCAAAAATCTAATGAATATCGCACGAATAGCTCAAAGTGATATGATATCAGTTTTTGTTCTTGTCGAAATTGCTGAAAATTTCTACATAAGAACAAATTAAGCTCTTCTGCACGAAATGAAACACATACATACACCCATAGACACCCATACACCCATACACCCATGGATCAATGTTAGTGAAATGCCATGCGCCCCTTTCTGAGTTGTGGAAACGAAGAAGCGCATGCTCTTATTCCCATATTATTTACAACAGTGAGCCACAGTTGAGTGGTAAGCATCGCCGCCTGTGGATCCTAAGGCCGTAGGTTGATGCTAGATGCTGGCATTTTTTTTTCCAAAATAAATGGCAAATCTTGTCTGCTATTGTTTTGATCTTGTAATATCTTAACGAGCTATTATTGAGTAGTTCACCATATTAGATTTTGCTATTATTTCTGTTCTTTTACCTCTTATATCAATCAAACCAATATCAGTTTTTGCTCTTCAGTTATTCAATCAATAATAACTGAATATGCTTTCATCAGATTTTTCCACTTACTCGGGATGCTTTTTAGTTTTTGATGGGATTAAAAAAATCATATTTTCTAGTATTGAATAACGAACCACGAGCTCGATGCCCTACATCGGTGATTCCCAAAGTGGGCGAAATCGCCCCCCAGGGGGCGAAAATCAGGCCGAAGGGGGCGAAAATTTGAAATACCAAATTTGGGGGGCGAAAATACTAAATAAGCGGGCGATTTTTTAAATAATTGAGAAATATCAAAAATATTGAAATACAAGTTCAGAATGTCATCTCTATCATTAAAACTCCACGCAAAAACGGCTACGCTCAAAAATGTGTTCGGCCTGCACATTTTTAGTAAACATCCATGCCGCACATGACTGTGTTGAAAACACACATTTTTTTAAAATTGCTCGTACGCTCACATGAGGATGTATTTTGCAATAATTTCGACATGGCAACCTCACTGGGTTTATAAACCACCTTCAAATACCGAAAAATATTGATATTTTGCAAAAATGTGAGCGTACGAGCAATTTAAAAAAATGTGTGTTTCCAACACAGTCCTTGTGCGGCATGGGCGTTACTCAAAAATGAGAGCTTTTATTTTAGAGAGTCCCTGACATTTCAAGATTTTTTGTTTATAGGATTTGAAAATTGATTTTTGTCCAAGTTATGAAGGCAAGAACAAAAATTTCTTATTAAGTAAAAAATAAGAAAGTTTTGTTTTTAATTTATATGAGGTTTTTTTTTATCGAAACTTCAATCAAAAACATGTCGTTTAAGATGCATCTAGAACACTATTCGGATGAAGGTCGTCACATATTGTTTGAAAATATATCAGAGAAGCTTCCAGGAGAAATTTCAAACTTTGCTAGTGAAAGTAGCTTTTTGAAAATCTTCCACAAATAAAGCGTTGAATTCTCTCAAAAGCGAGTGATAGCTGCATGTCTGCATATCTACTTATTTGACAACACAAATTTCTACAATTCATGGGAAGCTGAATTGACACACATCCCAGGCTTTTCATAATTTTCAATTACTGAGCAAAGCTGACTACATTTGAAAATATACAAATAAGGGGCCCAGATGCAAAGGGGTATAAGTGGCCATTTCGTCGATTTTGAACTAAGCTTATTAGAAAATTCTTCAAATTTCAAGCTTTCTGGGATTTTTTTAAGATTATTTTTACGTTGATTAGAAAAATTACAATAAATCGAGAAAAAATGGGTCGATTTTGAAATTCCATACATTTATTCGAGTTGTAATTTTTGCTTCAACGATATTTTTGTAATTGTTTTTCAATTTCTCACCAGTCCTATTTGAGTTCTTATGACTAAATATTTCGGGTGTTGAAGAACCCCCTTTTAGAATATTGGTGAAACATCCGGTTGAGTTTAACGAGTGTTCGTAAATGTTCACAGTCCGTTCTATTTTGCTCGATTTTGTTCAATACTATGATCTCAAGATGCACTGTTTTTACATGCAAAAATGCAGTTTTTTTTTTTCAAATGCAGACAATCAACGCATTTGCATTACAACTCAATGAAAATGAGAGCGATACTAATTTAGGTACATTAAATACCAGTGTTACCATAAAAGTGTCAAATAGTGGGCTATTAACGGCTCCCGGTTAGCAAATTTTTAGCCTTTTATCATGGAAAAATTCAATCTCACTGAGGGGGGCGAAAATATTATTCTCAAGCTCCAAGGGGGCGATACCTCCTAAAAGTTTGGGAAACACTGCCCTACATGATGAATTTGTACCATGAGTAAGGGTTGCAGCTAGAGTGCAATCTTGCAAATATTGTGTTCACTAGAGGATGGTATAAGACGCTGTGAAGTAGGCTAGAAAAATGGACAGGAGTAAAGCTTAATAAATTATGTAAATAAGTACGGTTGTCATTCTTTATTTAGCCGAATGGGATTGTGATGCGCACCTACGTGAACCGTGGTTTATGAACAGCCCCAATCCACAGCCCATGCTATCACTCATTCTGCCTAACCTTCTCGTATATCCAGTCCGAATAGTGCGCCACATTGGTGAATACATCCGGGAGTTCAGCGAAACTGCAATTTTTGTGACCGAACGATGATATCGCCGCCAGGAAGTACCGTCCCTCGAACGGTCCGTTCATCACGTACTGGAACGGTGCCGATGCCAGGTAGCGCGAACAACTTGAGCTATCGTCATCGCGCGAAAAGGTGCCGCAAACTTGTCCTCCGGTTGAGTCCAACACTATCTTTTCTGCGGCATATTTCCTCCGACATTCTGCAAAGCTGACCAACTGGACCTCATTTCGGATCATCGGTTTCTTCGAGCGGTTATAACGTTTCCAACCGATGATGGTGAACTTTTTGTCTTTGGGAAGGTCGGTTGCATCTCTCGGGGCAAGGCAAATTGGCGTTGTAGTTGTTGGTTTATGTAGCTTGATTACCGCAATACTGGGGCTCTCAAACTTGAGAGTATCGTAGTCTGGATGTATAAATACGCTACTAACAGCGATTCTCGTCGCTGTTAGTAGCGTATTGGTTTCGCCATCGATTTGGAAAATGTCCGTCACGGAATTCAAATCGTAATCGTTGAGTCTTACCGATCGGCTGAAATTGAAATTTGTACGATACGCTTGGAATTGGAAACATGATAGAAGACAACTTACATGACGGAAAGTCGCTTTTTCTGAACACAATGGGCGGCAGTAATGAGGAAACTGGGATGAATCAGAACTCCGTGGCAAACAACCTCTAGGACACGGGTGTTCATGTTGATGTATTCGACTACGGCCAACCATGGGTACTGATTTAGATATCCTTTCACTTCTTCCGGTGTTTCTGACGGATACTTATCCTTGCCACAGTTTGCTATTTCTAGCAGGTTGGCTTGACTGCCAGAATTAGCTAGTGAAGTTGATCCTGGATGTTCTGCGATTGGTCCTATGTCAATGGTGGATCTGGTCATGATTGTTACTTTTGATATGATCCAGCTCATGTAGAATGCAACATCAGTAAAAACAACGTAGCTATCTTCTGACACGTGTAAAAGATCATCATCCAGTAGAGCGTTACTGACAATTCCACGTAAAACCCAGTTCAAACCCACACGTATGAATAGTCCACCTCCACTGTCTCCTTGGGTGATCTGAGTTCCATTGCGATGACCAGCACAGAACGTTTTGGACTCGAAGGAAAACTTGCTGAAATGACTCCTATCACTCTCAATGCACTCCCTGCGGGATACAATTTGAACCGTTGCCTCGTTCAAATCTTGTGGCATTCTGTAGTCCTCGTTTAGTCCCCATCCTACTATGTATCCTACTTGTGAGATTAATTTGCTTGACTGAGTATCACCTTGCCATAGACAGATGGATTGTATGTAACTATTGTAGGTGATTTCACTGTACAGCTTCAGTATCGCGATGTCATTTTCGGAAGTGATATTATTAAAATCTTCGTGACGTATAATGACGTCAACATCGTGCTGTTGTACATGTCTCTCCGGTGAGTCTAGATTGTTTATGCCCACTTTAATAAGCACGTGGTCCGCCAGGAGTTTGTTTTCTCCATCAAACGTACAATGAGCTGCCGTTATCACAAACTGTTCAGTCATAATCGTCACTCCACAAGTATAGAGAATCGCACCATCTTTGTATCGACGAAACATGGCGCCATGCCAAGGCCACGAGCCGGTGAACGTTTTGTATCCATTGGCAATCAGCTGTTGCACAACCGTCTTCTTTTCTCCGCAGCTTTCCGCTGAAACGAGAACGATAAATGAAGTTCACCTTTAATCTCATAAAGGAGAAACCTTGGGAGAAACCTACCAGTTTCCGCTGACTGGGAGCCATTCAAGATGTACGCCAGGTTCACAAGTTCTTCTCTTTCTTGCTGTGTTCCTGACGGATACGTTACCTTACTGCAATTCATATAGTCAAAATCAGTTTCAGTGATTAGCTTTGTATCTACAGCCAAATAAGGTATGGCAGGCACTTTTTTTTTGATCCAATTTAAATAGTAAGCAACGTCTGTGAATATAGTGTAACTGTCTGACTGTATTTTTAATGTGCTTGCATTTATTTTAGCGTTACTAACAATTCCACGTAGAACCCAGCTCGAACCCATCCGCATATATAATCCGCCTCCACTGTCTCCATGACTGGTATGAGAGCCGTTGTAGCATCCTGCACAAAATGTTTTTGACTTGAAGTAATACTTGTTGTAATGCCGTTTATCACTCTCCATGCATTTTTTCCTTGACACTATCGGCATTGTTGTTTCGGACAATTCTTTAGGCAAACTGTAGCCATCAACAAGGCCCCATCCAACTACGAATCCAATTTTTGAGATTATTTTGCTCAACTCACTATCACCCTGCCATAAACATGCGGGCTGTATGTAGTTAGTATAGGTGATTTCCCAAGACAGCTTTAGCAACGCGATGTCATTTTCAAATGTGTCCATATTGTATTGCTTGTGTCTTGTAATCTTGTCGACTTCAAACTGTCGCATATGGTCCTCCGGTGAGTCCAGATTGCTGAGTCCTACCTTGACAAATACCCGATCCGCCGGAAGCTTTTTCCATCTTTCATACGTACAATGAGCTGCCGTTAGTACAAATCGCTCCGTCAAAATCGTCACTCCACAAGCATAGGCGGTCCTGCCTAGCCTGTATTTATGGTACATTGCACCGTGCCATGGCCATGCACCAATCCGTGCGGTGTATCCATGAGTAATCAGTGCAGCAGCTTCCAACTTTCTTTCTCCGCAGGTCCCCGCTGTAACGAGAATGTTTCACACCTTGTAACTATCAACCAAGACGCGGAGAAATAATGGAAAACCTTACTTCCTTCTGCCGACCGTACGATGAACAAACTTAGCGCCAGCGTTAATCCCACAACTGTTGATGCTCCCATGGTCAACCGTAAAGTGATTTTCGAAACGATTATACCTATTTGGCTCAGCTCAACACGGCCGTACAACGTTCATGTGAATTCTTGCGATAGTGCCTATCAACAGCGGTTATCAAACTTTTGTAGGATGGCAAAAACTTCGGTCTTCAGTGTGCTTAGTGGATAGACTTTCGATTGTCTATCTGGTGAGGACGGATTCGATTCCGTTTACGGTCAGGATAATGTTTTCGACTCTCTGGTCGTAATTTAGCATTGTGAATTGTCATTGCCACACAATATACAACTTCATGCATTATTGACAGGAAAAGAAACCCTTTCAATTATTAACTGCGGAAGTGCTCTACGAACACTTGGTCGGTGAAGTTCCGGTAGGAATGATTAACCTGAAATAAAAAGAAGAAGTGATGTGATGTCTATAAAATACGACCCGCAAATTGTTTCATTTGCATTATGTCACGCTATTAGGTCTCGTACCCTCAGGAATTTGTGTATGAGTCGTCACATTTGGATGAATCCCCCTCCTCCTCAAACCGTGACGTAAGTTGTGAAGAGTTGTTTTCGTTACCTTTCCAATCATTTAATCTCAAATAAGAGCGTAAAGTTAGGGGCTGTTGATAAACCATGTAGCCCAAATTTTGGCAATCTTGGACCCCCCCCCCCCTCCCCACTCGTAGACTTTCGTCCATAAGCATTAGTATTAGCATAGAGCGAGTCGCACAATTTCGTAGGTGATACAGTCCTAGGCCGCTGTTATGAGGGTTGTCTCCTTCCCGTCCGAACCAAAGCACAAAGATTTGGGACTAATCTCTGACTCTTAGACAAGACTGACGCAATCCTCCAATGGTCGAGAACTGTCCTGGCCACGTCCTTGCGACTGCTGAGAGATGGAAAAGGATGGTTAGTTTTGGACACCTATGAAAGATGCAGACAGCTCTACGATCTCTCAGGCCTAGGTGTCACGGGAATGTGGGTGTTGTTAGTGGAAGGGTAGACTCCAAAGGATACATTTGTAAACGTTCAGACGCACAAAATATTATTTGGTTGTGTTGAGACAGCTGCCTGCATTATTCATCTGGTTTGTTTTTCCATCTTGACGCTGCAGAAGTGAGTGGCCGAAAATTTGGAATGGAAAACTGTATTATATTTTATTGAATAAGCTATTCGTGATACGCTTGCGACGGTTGTACAGTTTACCATAATTCCTGCATCATATGATAAATTTACCTGAATCCTCCCGAAACAATATGTTCATCATCAGCAAACACTAAACACACCAACAGACACACCGAAAAAAAAACTACATCAATTGTTGATCCTGGAATGTTCCTACAGGAGCCTGGATACATTAGTTAGGAATATAGCAAGATCAAAATTTAATGTGGTAGATCTTACGCCGCAACGCACCATTTCAAGGTGATTTACCCACGTTACGGGTTCACTCGTAGATTTTCATCCATTACAGAATTTTTGAAATTTGTACGCAGCGTAGACTTTGACCAGACACAACCGGCCGCCCTCCTCGTCTACGTGGTTCATGAACAGCCCCTTATCACATCGTATACAGACACATCGTGTCGTTATTGACTCATTTCAAATTTTTGTATCTTGTTGGGATTGGAACCTATAAAAAAGTCCATTACTGTGATCCATTTTGGTATAACCCTGTTTGCCACCTTCTCTAAGCAAGGGTCAAATCTGGTACGGTTCTTAATGAGTTTTACAACCAAATTGGGATTTTTTTTTTTTACTAATTTTCAAATGGAGTTACGACACTCTTGTTGATATATGTACACTTGGAATTCGTTATACACTGTGCCACCCACTACGCTCAAAAAATAACTTAATCGGATGTAAGGAAGCCGAGAAATCGCAGTGGGTCTAAAGGAGATGATATACCGTGTACAACGAATTCCGACTGTATGTACTAGACAAAATGCACAAATAATTATGTACATACTAAACTACCCCCATTCGCATAACAGTCCCATGTGAATAGGAAACTCAGCAAACATGGGACTGTTATGCGAATAGGGGCAGTAAACTTCATAGTTACAAAATCCACAGATATCAGTTTGACGTCGTTTAATCTTGTTCACGAGATCCTCACAATCGACCCAAAAAAAACAAGTTTATTCATAACTGCATTCATAGGTGCCGCTGACAACAAACGCAAAATAAGGTTTGGACATCCGCTATCGGTAATCTTTTTTAAGGGTTATTCCTTTCCAGAGTGATGCCAATGTCAAGTGAAGAGCCCAGTTACTGTGCCCATATATTTGATATTTTACATTGAACCCTTTTCGAAGTCAACCCCGCACCAAATTTACCATGTAGGTACATACATTGAAGTATTTATTAGAGCGACATGTGCTATTAACGGCGAATTTAGACGATATGCAGGAGAACGTAGTAGGCAAAGGAAGAACTTGGAGCTCGTTGTCCTTCACAGTGAATCTATTGACTAGAACGATTGATAGCAAAACCCTGCAGAAAATGTGTTCGTGGGAGCTCCGGACGATACAAAAAGATGTGACTACAGTGGAAAAGGTGGCCAAGAGCTAAAAAATGACGTAAATAGAACCGTTGTAAGTTTTATTAGGTAAAACAGTACGCGACGACATGCAACGTGGTTTCATAGATATCACTCATTCTGCTTAACCTTCTCGTATATCCATTCCGAATAGTGCGCCACATTGGTGAATACATTCGGGTATTCATCACGCCTGCAATTTCTGTGACCGAACGATAACATCGCCGCCAGGAAGTACCGTCCCTCGAACGGTCCGTTCTTCATGTACTGGAACGGTGCCGATGCCAGATAGTGCGAACAACTTGAGTTATCGTCATTGTGCGAATAGGTGCCGCAAACTTGTCCTCCGGTTGAATCCAGCACTATCTTTTCTCCGGCGTATTTACTCCGACAATCTGCAAAATTGACCAATTGGACCTCATTTCGGATAATCGGTTTCTCCGAACGGTTATTACGCTTCCACCCGATGATGGTGAACTTTTTGTCTTTGGAAAGGTCGGTTGCATCTCTCGGGGCAAGGCAAATTGGCGTTATAGTTGTTGGTTTATCTAGCTTGATTAGCACAATACTGTTCCCAAACTTGGGAGTATCGTAGTCTGGATGTATAAATACGCCACTAACGGGGATTCTCGTCGCTGTGGTTCGAATGGTTTTGCCATCGATTTGGAAAATGTCTGTCACGGTATTCAAATCGTAATCGTTGAGTCTTACCGATTGGCTGAAATTGAAATTTGAACGATACGCTTGGAATTAGAAACATGATAGAAGAAAACTTACATGACGGCAAGGCGCTTTTTCAGAACGATGGCGGAAGTAACGAGGAAACTAGGATGAATCAAAACTCCGTGGCAAACATCCTTCAGGACAAGGGTTTTCATGTTGATGTATTCTATGATGGCCAACCATGGGTACTGATTTAGATATCCTTTCACTTCTTCCGGTGTTCCTGACGGATAGGTATCCTTGCCACAGTTTGCTATTTGTAGCAGGTTGGCTTGACTGCCAGAACTAGCTAATGAAGTTGATCCTGGATGTTCTACGATTGGTTCTATGTCAATGGTAAAACTGGTCATGATTGTTACTTTTGATATGATCCAGCTAGGGCCCATATAGCCGAGGTGGTAAACGCACGGGTATTCAGCATGACCATGCTGAGGGTGACGGGTTCGATTCCCGGTCGGTCCAGGATCTTTTCGTAAAGGAAATTTCCTTGACTTCCTTGGGCATAGAGTATCTTCGTGCCTGCCACACGATATACACATGCAAAATGGTCATTGGCAGAGGAAGCTCTCAGTTAATAACTGTGGAAGTGCTTATAGAACACTAAGCTGAGAAGCAGGCTTTGTCCCAGTGAGGACGTTACGCCAAGAAGAAGAAGAAGATGATCCAGCTCAGGTAGAATGCAACATCAGTAAAAACAACGTAGCTATCTTCGGACAAGCGTAAAAAAGAACCATCATGTCGAGCGTTACTGACAATTCCACGTAAAACCCAGTTCAAACCCACACGTATGAAAAGTCCACCTCCACTGTCTCCTTGGGTGATCTGAGTTCCATTGCGATGACCAGCACAGAACGTTTTGGACGCGAAGGAAAACTTGCTGAAATGACTCCTATCACTCTCAATGCACTCCCTCTGGGATACAATTTGAACCGTTGCCTCGTTCAAATCTTGTGGCATTCTGTAGTCCTCGTTTAGTCCCCATCCTACTATGTATCCTACTTGTGAGACTATTTTGCTCAACTGAGTATCACCCTGCCATAGACAGATGGGTTGTATGTAATTATTGTAGGTGATTTCACTGTAGAGCTTCAGCAACGCGATATCATTTTCGAAAGTGACCTCATCGTACTCTTCGTGACGTATGATCAGGTCAACGTCGTGTTGTTGTACATGTCTCTCCGGTGAATCTAAATTGCTTATGCCCACTTTTATAAACACACGGTTTGCCGAGAGTTTTTGTCTTTCATTCGGATCAATCGTACAATGAGCTGCTGTTATCACAAACCGTTCAGTCATAATCGTCACTCCACAAGCATATAAAGCCCCAATTTTTCTGTATCGATGAAACATGGCGCCATGCCAAGGCCATGAACCGGCGAACGCTTTGTACCCATTGGCAATCAGCTGTTGCGCATCCACCTTCTTTTCTCCGCAGCTTTCCGCTGAAACGAGAACGATCAATGAAGTTCACCTTTGACCTTACAATGAAACAACCTACCAGCTTCCGCGTTCAAGATCAACGCCAGGTTCACTAGTTCTTCTCTTTCTTGCTGTGTTTCAGTTTCAATAATTAGCTTTGTATTTGCTGCGAAATAAGGTATGTCAGGCACTTTTGTTTTGATCCAGTTTAAATAGTAAGTAACATCTGTGAATATACTGTAACTGTCTGCCTGTACTTTTAATGTGCTTGCATTTATTTTAGAATTACTAACAATTCCACGTAAAACCCAGTTCGAGCCCATTCGCAAATACAATCCTCCTCCACTGTCACCATGGCTGACATGGGAGCCAACGTGGCATCCTGCACAAAATGTTTTTGACTCGAAGTAATACTTGTTGTAATACCACCTATCACTCTCCCTGCATTCTTTGCTTGACACTATTGGCATAGTCGCTTCGAGCAAATATTTGGGCAAGCTGTAGCCTTCATCAAGTCCCCATCCAACTACGTATCCTATTTTTGAGACTATTTTGCTCAACTGTGTATCACCCTGCCACAAACATACAGGCTGTATGTAGTTAGTAAAGGTAATTTCACTATACAGTTTTAGCAACGCGATGTCATTTTCGAACGTTTCCTTGTCGTAATCATCGTGTCGAATAATCTTGTCAACATCAAACTGCCGCGAATGGTCCTCCGGTGAGTCCAGGTTGCTAAATCCCACTTTGATAAATACTCGATCCGCCGGAAGCCTTTGCCATCCGTCATACGTACAATGAGCTGCCGTTAATACAAATTGCTCCGTCAAAATCGTCACTCCACACGCATACTTGGTCACACCTAGGTTGTGTCTATGAAACATTGCACCGTGCCATGGCCACGCACCAGCCCGTGCCTTGTATCCATAAGCAATCAGCTCAGATGCAGTCAACTTTCTTTCTCCGCAGGTTCCCGCTGTAACGAGAATGTTTCACACCTTGTAACTATCAATTAAAACGAGAAAAATAAACGAAAACCTCACTTCCTTCTGTCGGCCGTATGATGAACATGCTTACCCGAATAAAAAATACAGTAGAAAAACCGAATGTTGTATTGTAACAGTACTATTTAGAACCATATTGTTACAATAAACACCACTGTAAAAATAAAAAAATACAAAAACAATAAGATATAATGTTAGACACCATACAGTGAATTGTAAATGAGATTTTTACAATATACTATACGGGTTGTTAAGTATCGTAACAATATAAAAAAATATTTTTCTCCATATATATTTTTTTACAAAACCATACATTTTATTGTAAATGAATTGTTCGAAATACTGATACGTGGGCTTTAATATACCGTACATTGTATGGTACACGTATGGTTTCAAACAATAAAATGTAGCGTAAATATATTGTTTTTAATTGTAATTTCACTACTGGTTATAAATTTATTCATGGTTTTGGAATGGTTCTCTTTTGTTATGTTGTATTGTTTTACATTAGATAAACCATATAATGTTTTATTATCTCGTCATGTTCCTTCGATAATGGCAGTTCTAGCCAAACTAACCTAAACTCGTAGCCTCTGATTGCATTAACAGTTGAAGCTTAAGCTCCCATGTCCCACCAGCCAGATAACCGGGTTTTGCAAACTAAGCATTATTTGTGGCAACACTTTGAGCGGCATGATGGAACTATGCCTAGCACGCTAAGTGTTATTAGACCACTAATGTAGTTGCATGAAGTGGGTGACGAGGTACATAAGTATCATTACAGCGTGCTTAACCATTATTGCAATATTGAGGCTCCAATTTGACTGAGCTATGAAATGTGTACATAACAACTCATGAGAAAAATGTCAAGTTCGATTCAACTATAAGTTAGGTTAAAAAGCGAAGACGAACTTATTTCAGAAGTCGTTTCAGTGTCCAGTCCAGTCCTTATGTTAAAAATGTCAAAGATAAATCGCATTTAATTCGGTTGTTGTACAAGGCAATTTCACATGAGAGAAGAAGAGAAAGAATAGTGTTGAACTCATACACTGATTTACGGTAATCTGGCCTGCGTCTTTCCGGGTTGACCTACATTCATATTCCTCTCATCGCACTCTACATACAACATACCTAGCCCACCATATCTCTTGGATATGCAGTCCTTAGGACACCTGGTTTACCACTTTATTTAAACATTTTATTGACTTTAAATAGACGTTTCAACTTATTCACTTTTTCTCTTTCATTTCCTTTGCAACAAAAATGTCACGGACATCAACAAAACAAAGCACGGAAAAATCATAAACTGAATAAAAAATTGAAAATGCACGGAAAAAGATTGTTTCGGAATAGTGAATGGTTCAAACGTAAGAAAAACAGTATAATATATTGTTACATAAAGATCGGATGTAAATGTATAATAGCTACCAATGTGCAAAGCTTTTAGCGAACCATTCCATTACAATACACTATATTGTAGCTGGTACACTGTATGGTACAGGAATGGTTTTCACCAAATACCCTATGGTTAGTTTTTATCCGGGTAGCACTAGCGCCAATCCCACAACAGATAATGCTCCCATGGTCAACCGTAAACTGATCTTCAAAACGGTTATTTTTGGCTCAGCACGACAACATTTGTGGGAATCCCTGCGTTAGTGCCTACACCTAAACAAATCGCGCATTTTTGGGAGAATTCATTCACAAAAACACTCTTGACGGAGCTGCAGTGCTGGCACCTGGCGGGAGTCGTTTGAAAAAACCAGAAAAACACGTCTTTTAAGACTTCTTCACGCACAAGGTGACAGATACAAATGGATTTCTCATAGGAGTGATTGTATTTAGTTTGACTTCCGTAAAAGCCGGCCCTGCTGTTGTGATACGGCAAAGCTTATAATTCAAGCTGATTTTTCAAACACACATTGTCAAGCTGCCATCACAGCACAGCCAGTGGGGCAAATTCAAAAAAAAAGTGGGATATTGGGTTTTGCGGCAAAACAATTGATAGCCATTCGGTGTCTTCGGAAGTGTTTCATAGTTATTTTTTGTACTTTTGGAAGGTGTTAACAAACATTAATTTCCAAAATCGATAATGATGCCATTCGAATGAAGCCATTTTGAAAAACTTTTCCGAAGACGAGAAAATTCTCCAAACCTTACAAAGGTCTGTGCACCAATAGAAGCATATAGTGTTATACCAGCGCTTGAAAAGATTTTTTTCAACATATTTTTTTTTATTCATTTTTTTTTGTTTCACAATGTTTAACAATGTTGTAAATACTTTAAAAATGCAAATCTTTTCCGAAGGCTACAATTTTCTATCTCAACACTCAAATTCATTTTATTATTATTTTTCAAGCACAAATTTCAAAATCTTGCAACTTTTAAAGAAGCAAATATTAGCAGCTGATTTTTTGCAAAGCTAAAACAGAACGGGATCACGCGGATTTCTTGATTTTCTTTTCTTTTTCAAATGAAAAACAACCTCTTCAAACCGTTTTTTTTTTTCAGTGTAACTTTCTTGTTTCTTTTTTTAATATGCTTGATGTTCTGTAACGGCTTACTCTTTAACTAAGAGCCTGTACGATCAAGTTAGAATTATGTTACAGATAAAACACAATAAATAATTTAAAAACATAAATGATTTAAAAGATGGCACAATACTGTGCCAAAATATGTAGTTTTGAAGCCTCTACATCAAACATATCTAAAAATGAATCAAGAAAGTACGTTTGTCTTACTTATTTTAGTCGAATAGTGTGATGCGCAACTACATGAACCACAGCCCACGCTATCACTCATTCTGTTTGACCTTCTCGTACAACCAGTCCGAATAGTGCGCCACATTGGTGAACACATCCGGGTATTCATCGCGCTTGCAGTTGCTATGACCGAACGATGATATAGCCGCCAGGAAGTACCGTCCCTCGAACGGTCCGTTCTTCACGTACTGGAACGGTGCCGAACCCAGGTAGTGCGAACAACTTGAACTATCGTCATCGTGCGAGTAGGTGCTGCAAACTTGCCCTCCGCTTGAATCCAGCACAAGCTTTTCGCCGGCGTATTTGCTCCGACAGTCTGCAAAGCTGGCCAACTGGACCACGTTTCGGATCATCGGTTTCTCCGGGCGGTTGCTACGCTTCCAACCGATGATGGTGAACTTTTTGTCTCTGGGAAGGTCGGTTGCATCTCTCGGGGCAAGGCAGATTGGCGTTGTGGTAGTTGGTTTATCTAGCTTGATCAGCGCAATACTGTTCGCAAACTTGGGAGTATCGTAGTCCGGATGTATAGATATGCCACGAACGGGGATTCTCGTCGCTGTAGTTGAAATGGTTTTGCCATCGATTTTGAAAATGTCCGTCACTGTATCCAAACGGTAATCGTTGAGTCGTACCGATCGGCTGAAATTCAGAATTCGACTTATACGCTGGAAAATGAAAACAAGATAGAATAAAACTTACATGACGGAAAGTCGCTTTTTCTGAACGCAATGGGCGGCAGTAACGAGGAAACTGGGATGAATCAAAACTCCGTGGCAAACATCCTCCAGGACACGGGTGTTCATGTTGATGTATTCGACTACGGCCAGCCAAGGGTACTGATTTAGGTATCCTTTCACTTCTTCCGGTGTGCCCGACGGATAGGTATCCTTACCACAGTTTGCAATACCTAGCAGGTTGGCTTGACTGTCAGAGCCAGCTAGTGAAGTTGTTCCTGGAGGTTCTATGATTGGTTCTATGTCAATGGTGAAACTGGTCATGATTGTTACTTTGGATTTGATCCAGCTCATGTAGAATGCAACATCAGTAAAAATAACATAGCTATCTGCTGCCACGGTGAGAGTATCTGGGCTAGCTTAAGTGTTACTGACTATTCCGCGTAGAACCCAGGTCGAGCCCATCCGCAAGAATAATCCACCTCCACTGTCTCCTTGGGCGGCATGAGTTCCATTGCGATAACCAGCACAGAACGTTTTGGACTCGAAGTAAAACTTGCTGAAATGATTCCTATCACTCTCAATGCACTCCCTGCGGGACACAATCGGAGCCGTTGCCTCGTTCAAATCTTGTGGCAGTTTGTAGTCCTCGTTTAGCCCCCACCCTACTATGTATCCTACTTGTGAGACTATTTTGCTCAACTGAGTATCACCCTGCCATAGGCAAATGGGTTGTATGTAATTATTGTAGGTGATTTCACTGTACAACTTCAGCAACGCGATGTCATTTTCGAAGGTGACTACGTCATACTCTTCGTGACGTATGATCAGGTCAACGTCGTGTTGTTGTACATGGCTCTCCGGTGAATTTAGATTGCTTAAGCCCACTTTTATAAACACACGGTTTGCCGAGAGTTTTTGTCTTTCATTCGGATCAATCGTACAATGAGCTGCTGTTATCACAAACTGTTCCGTCATAATCGTCACTCCACAAACATAGACAGTCGCACCTTTTCTGTATCGATGAAACATGGCACCATGCCAAGGCCACGAACCGGCCAACGCTTTGTACCCATTGGCAATCAGCTGTTGCGCAACCGTCTTCTTTTCTCCGCAGTTTCCCGCTGAAACGAGAACGATCAATGAAGTTCACCTTTGACCTTACAATGAAACAACCTACCAGCTTCCGCTGACTGAGAGCCGAACGAAATCAACGCCAACGCCAAATGGACAAATACAAACCCTCTCATGATCGACAGTAGACTGATCTCCCAAACGGTTTTGGCTCGATGTGCAACAACTCGCGCAGCGATGATCCAAACATAAAATTCCGGGGAATTCCCTTCTTGAATCGTCGAGATAGTAGCGGCGTTGATCAACCGGTATGCAGAGTCCGCAGCCGATAAGGTGCGTACCACATGCTGATTACTGTCGCGCGCTTCTTCTCCCATATGACGTTTCACAACAAAGTAAATCTGCCTTCGAAAAGAATCATTTCCTAGTACGAGGGAATTCCACGACGCCGCCAACAATCGATCGATCGATGGCTCTGGGTGCTGTTCTGCGGGGAGACCTGTTCCTCCGGTCACCGTCCATCATCAGTATGTGTGTGTGCGTGTAAAGCTGTGCGATCGCGGCGGTACTGAAACCGATACGCTGATAACCGTTTGCATATGATCGAGGAACAAGACTTATGGTGATAAGCACCAACGCGTCCTAGCCGCGATTTAATCTAGGTTTTACCAAATCCGAGATTTAATTTAATACCCCGTTCGGTAAGCACCAAAGTCGGTATTAAAGTGTCAGGACGCAGCCAATTCATACGCAACATAGAAAAGTGAGTAAATGTGTGCGTGAAAGAATCATCGTATGGAAAGGAATGTGAACAGGGTTGCCACATATACAGAATAATCTGTATTTTACAGATTTTTACGGATTTTTTCGATACAGAATCTGTATATACAGAATTACAGATTTTTTGACAATTTGGAAACTATACAGATTTTACAGATATGTATACAGATTTTCTAGAAAATAATAAAGATTTAAACAGATTTTTGAGAAAAAATAAAAATATAAGTTTTAGTTATTGCTCAAAACAATACCTTCAGCTTGGCAATGTTATAATTACTTGGGTTTATTATGGTTATCTGTTGATTTTTTGCCTCTATCTCAAAAATGGCTAATGCAGATTTAAAATACAGATTTTTTGCTGCCAAATACAGATATACAGATTTTTTACGAAAAATATACAGATATAAATGTGGCAACCCTGAATGTGAATAAAAACAACTGATCGCAGATTGTTTTTGTTTTGATGCAAATTGTGTGCACCACACTGCTGCAGCGAATTGAACCAGCAAGGAAGGAATCAGCAGGAAGCGGCATTTTTTCTGGTTGATTGAAGCAAACGGATTTCCAGCTATCAATGCTGTTCGGCGCAGCGGAAGAATAATTGGATGGACATCCCGGCGAAATAATAATGGTGATTTTTTGTACAGTACCCGACCATCAAACAGAAAACCAAATCGACCACGTTCTAATCGACGGTAAATTCTTCTCAGATATAACCAACGTCCGCACATACCGCAGTGCGAATATAGATTCGGATCACTACTTAGTCGCTGTATGCATGCGCTCAAAACTTTCGACAGTTATCACCACGCGTCGAAGTCGAACGCCGCGGCTCAACATCGAGCAACTTCGTAACGTAGAAGTGGCTCAAGACTACGCGCAGCAGTTAGCAGTGGCCCTACCAACGGAAGAGCAGCTTGGCGCAGCTACACTTGAAGATGGCTGGAGGGACATCCGATCCGCCATAGGTAGTACCTCGGCTACAGCACTAGGCTTCGCGACTCCGGATCACAGAAACGACTGGTACGACGGCGAATGTGAACAGTTGAAAAACGAGAAGAATGCAGCATGGGCGAGAATGCTGCAACACCGTACGAGAGCGAATGAGGCACGTTACAAACAGGCGCGGAACAGGCAGAACTCAGTCTTCCGGATGAGGAAGCGCCAGCAGGAAGAACGAGATCGCGAAGCGATGGAAGAGCTGTACCGCGCTAAGGTCACACGAAAGTTCTACGAGAAGCTGAACCGCTCGCGCAGAGGCTTTGTGCCACATGCCGACATGTGCCGAGATAATCACGGGAATATTCTCACGAGCGAGCGTGAGGTGGTCGAGAGGTGGCGGCAGCATCACGATGAGCACCTCAATGGCGACGTTGCAAGTACCGAAGGTGGCGTGGTAACAGATCTAGGAGTATGTGCACAGGACGAAAGACTTCCGGCCCCTGACCTTCAAGAGATTGAGGAGGAGGTTGGCCGGTTGAAAAACAACAAAGCCGCTGGAGCAGATCAACTACCAAGCGAGCTTCTAAAATACGGTGGAGAAACACTGGTGAGAGCACTACACTGGGTCATTACCAAGATTTGGGAGGAGGAAGTATTACCGGAGGAATGGATGGAAGGTATCGTGTGTCCCATCTATAAAAAGGGCGACAAGTTGGATTGCGGGAACTATCGCGCGATCACACTACTGAGCGCTGCCTACAAGATACTCTCTCAAATTTTATGCCGCCGTCTATCACCGATTGCAAGAGAGTTCGTGGGGCAATATCAGGCTGGATTTATGGGTGAACGCGCTACAACGGACCAGATGTTCGCCATCCGCCAGGTGTTGCAGAAATGCCGCGAATACAACGTGCCCACACATCACTTGTTCATCGATTTCAAATCGGCGTATGATACAATCGATCGAGAACAGCTATGGCAGATTATGCACGAATACGGATTCCCGGATAAACTGATACGGTTGATCAAGGCGACGATGGATCGAGTGATGTGCGTAGTTCGAGTATCAGGGACACTCTCGAGTCCCTTTGAATCTCGCAGAGGGTTACGGCAAGGTGATGGTCTTTCGTGCTTGCTGTTCAACATTGCTTTGGAGGGTGTAATAAGAAGAGCGGGGATAAACACGAGTGGGACGATTTTCACGAGGTCCGTTCAGCTGCTTGATTTCGCCAATGATATTGATATTATTGCTCGTAAATTTGAGACGATGGCGGAAACGTACATTCGACTAAAGAGTGAAGCCAGGCGAATCGGATTAGTCATTAATGTGTCGAAGACAAAGTACATGATGGCAAAGGGCTCCAGGGAGGAATCACCGAGCCCGCCACCCCGAATTCATATCGACGGTGATGAAATCGAGGCGGTTGAAGAATTCGTGTACTTGGGCTCACTGGTGACCGACGACAACGACACCAGCAGAGAAATTCAGAGGCGCATTGTGGCAGGAAATCGTGCCTACTTTGGACTCCGCAGAACTCTACGATCGAATAAAGTTCGCCGTAACACGAAGTTAACCATCTACAAAACGTTGATTAGACCGGTCGTCCTCTATGGGCACGAAACATGGACCCTACGTGCAGAGGACCAACGCGCCCTTGGAGTTTTCGAACGGAAGGTGTTGCGTACCATCTACGGCGGAGTGCAGATGGAAGACGGGACTTGGAGAAGGCGAATGAACCACGAGCTTCATCAGCTGCTGGGAGAACCAACCATCGTCCATACCGCGAAAATCGGGAGGCTACGGTGGGCGGGTCACGTCATCAGGATGTCGGATAGCAACCCGATTAAAATGGTTCTCGAGAGTCATCCGACCGGTACAAGAAGACGTGGAGCGCAGCGAGCTAGGTGGGTCGACCAAGTGGAGGACGATCTGCGGACCCTACGCAGAGTGCGGAACTGGAGACAAACAGCCATGGACCGAGTGGAATGGAGGCGGCTACTATGTACAGCAGAGGCCACCCCGGCCTTAGCCTGACCGGTAAGGGGGCGTCCATAAATGACGTAGCTTTTTTAAAGCGATTTTTAATACCCCCCCCCCCTCCCCCCTCGTAGCATTTCGTCACAAACTCAGGTACCCCCCTCTATAAATAACGTAGCTTGTTAAACAACCCCCCCCCCCTTAGCAAAATTTTCATGTAAAAAAAATCTTGAACTTAGCTGTGATTTCAATTTTAACTTGTATGTTAATAAATATTATAAAACAAAAAATATAGCAAGAAAACATTGCCGACTGCCAGGTTCAGATCGGGGGCTGTCCATTAATTACGTAAGGGAATTTTTGCGATTTTTCGACACCCCCTCCCCCCCTTGTAAGATTTTTTGTATGAGAACCTAAAAATTTTTGTATGGCGCGTAAGATTTTTCAAATCCCCCCTCCCCCCATAAACCCTTACGTAATTAATGGACAGCCCCTCGCCGACATCAAGACCATAGGTGCGACCAGTGGAGATTATCACCAAAGCTAATGACTCAATATCGTTCTGCTTGATGTCGAAGAACAGGAAATTGATGCTCCCAATACCATATTAGTCTAGAAGCTCTTCCGAAGATGTTAGTTTGCTCACTAATAAATCTATTAAGAATATTGAATTCACCTCGACATTCGAAGGACCCTGCAGGAGTTTCTTCTAAAATTCTTACAGCAGATTATTTTGAAATTCTTCATGAAGTTTCTTTTGGGATTCCCATTTTTGACAATGTCTCCCTTTTTAGTTCCTCCAGCACTTTCTTCTAGGATTTCTCCAAGGATTTTTTTTTGGATTCCATTAGAGAATTCCTCCATATTGTATTTCTTCAGGGGTTCCTTCAAAGATCCCTCCAATAAGTCATTCCGGAGTTCCATCTTAGATTCCTCCAAAAGCTCCTTCTGAGATTTTCCCAGGAGTTTTTTTATAAGGTTTTTCTAAAAGTTTATACATTTTTTCCTTCAGGAGTTCTTTCATGGTTTCTTCTCCTGTCTTCCACCAGCAGTTTCTTAAGACATCTCTACAGGGGTTTTAACCGGAATTTCTTTTGAGATTCCATCAGAACTTCTTTCTGTGTGGAAGAAAGAAGTTCCTTTCGGGATTTCTCCAGGAGTTCCTTCTTAGTTTCCTTCAGGATTTCACTCAGATATTCATTCCAAAATCTCGGCAGGTAACCCCTCCGGTATTCTTTCAAAACCCTCCTAGGAGTTGCTGGGATTCTTCTGGGATTCCTTGAGGACTTCCTTCTAGGATTTATCCAGGATTTTTTCCCGGAACTCCTTCAGTAACTTTTTCCGGCATCCCTCCATTCACTCCATCCAGAATTCCTCCAGGATATCTTAAAAATCTGCGAGGAATCCCTTTACGGATTCCTCCCATAGTTGCTTCTGAAATTCCTCCAGGATTTTCTTTCTTAGATTTCACCAGGAGTTACATCCAGATAATCTTTATTTATTTATTTATTTATTTTCACCGTCTTCAGCTGGGCTGTACAGACTGATTTAATACTTAATTATATACTATTCCTAATAATGTTCTTAAAACGAGTTATACTTATATTAAAGTCAAAACAATCAACATCATTAAGTGCATTGAAACATCGCTCTAACGGATTGTTTTGGCCGTAAACTGTATGATGCCGAGCAATCATGAATGAAGTTCGCTGGCGTGTTCGGCGCGCAGGTACAAAGAAACGCGCTTGCTGAAGAAGCTCTGGGCAGTCAATCCTGTTGCTAAGCACATCGTACGCAAACATTCTTTGTAGATACAAGCGGCGCGTGCGCAATGGCTCCAGTCTTATAAGTTGACATCGGTCGTTGTACGGTGGCAGCTGCAGTGGGTCAGACCACGGCAGTCTCCGTAGAGCAAAGCGAACGAAGCACCGTTGGACCCTTTCTATACGTCCGATTTGAGTTTCCGTATACGGAGCCCAGATTTGAACCGCATACTCGAGAATGCTTCGGACGAGTGAACAGTAAACAGTTTTTAAGGCGTACGCATCACGGAACTCAGACGCATTCCGTCGGATGAACCCAAGCACAGCAAAAGCCTTAGCGGTTGTCGAGGTCACGTGGTTGTTAAAGCTTAACTTGCTGTCCATAATTACTCAAAGATCCTTGATGGAGTTCACTCGTTCCAGCGCTATCCCATTTGCTCTGTAATCAAAAGTCAACAGCGTTTGCGACTTGCTGAAACTAATTAGCTTACACTTGATCGCGTTCAGTTCCATTGCGTTTGAAGCACACCAAGCAGCCACAGCGTTGAAATCTTGTTGCAAGGCTGCACAATCTACCAGTGAGCTAATGATCCGGTATATCTTAAGATCGTCGGCGTACATGAGGTGATGTGAGTTTATTCGGTAGCTCAGATCATTAACGAATAACACGAATATCAGTGGTCCTAGATGGCTTCCTTGGGGGACGCCTGAAGGTGTCGGAAAACGAGATGACGCTACGGATTTCAGTTTAACATATGCGGATCTATCACGTAGGTAGGAACGTAACCAGGTTATAAGCCAATCAGGAAATCCTAATCTATCGAGCTTCCTTAGAGTTAGGTCATGCGGGACTTTATCGAACGCTTTGGAAAAGTCCACATACACACTGTCTACTTGCAAGCGCTTTTCCAAGCTAGAGTTAAGTAAACTAGTGTACGCCATCAGGTTGGTTGTAGTGGAGCGGTGTTTGACGAAACCGTGCTGGTACATGCGAGATTATGGGCATGGCAGCGAGGTACAGTTTTTCGTGAACCAATAGTTCTAGTGTCTTAGCAAGGCAGCAAAGAATCGAAATTGGCCGGTAGTTTTCAACATTGTGGATATTGCCTGCTTTGTGAATTGGCGTAACGGCGGACTCCTTCCACAAATCTGGAAACACGGCTTCCGACAGCGACAGATTAAACAATCGGCAAACAGGTAGAGCAAGGACGTCTGCACAGCGGTTGATAAAAACGGGGGGAAGCTTATCCGATCCAGGACCTTTGGAAGGATCTACATCTTTAAGTGCCATGGTTACATCTGCTACGGTAAATGTAGGGCGCGGGAAATTAATGTTGTACGACGGCAGGGAATTCAAAACTTCGACAGAATCTGCGGGGGAGCCCGGACTATATACTGATTTGAAGAAATCAGCATCTTCCGTGATTCCCCGAAGTTATTTTCGGGATTCCTTCAGAAATTCCTTACGGGATTCTTTCAATTATTTCTTCCGTGCTTTCTTCTGTAATTAAACCAGGAGTTCTGACAATCTACAAATATCTCCTTCTAAGATTCTTCCACAAGTTTATGCAAGATTTCTCCGAAAGCTTCATTTAGAATTGCTCCAGGTACTCCTCACGGAATTTCTTTTGAAATTTCTCTATTTCCTTTCAAAATTGTCCCAGGAGTTCCTTCCGAAGTTCTTCTGGAAGTTCCTTCAGGGATTCCTTCTGAGATTCCTCCAGATCCTTTTGGAATGTTTTCAAAAGTTTTTTTTCTGGGATTCGCAGTAGGAATTCCTGTGGAAATGTTATCCTTCTCCTGTTGGGGAAACCTGTAAAGAACACAATCCTTACAAATTTGCTAGTGGAGCTCCTTAGGAAATTGTTGGATGAATTCTTCGAGGAAGTCCTGTGGAAACTATATATGGAGCCCCTGGAATAATGCCAAAAACTTAGAAAAATTTTCCTTTGCAACCTTAGCGGCGTGCAGTACCCTATAGCAAGCAGCAAACTATTGGTCTTGAGAAGCATTTGAGCGAAATTGATTTTTGTCTACAAACACAATACATTATTCTTTACGCAGGATTTCAAAACCTCTTTCTCAGATACAGTTGTTGCGTCTGATAGCTGCATGTCTTATGAAATGAAGCCGGCATTTATTTCCATTATTTGTTATTTACATTAATGTGAATGGAAAAAAATCATGCGATATATTTTTTTTATTTACTGGATAATAATACTTGATGCAAGTAAAGATTTTATTAATTATGATTTTTTTTTCAATAGGCCTAGTAGAAAGCTACGTAGCATATCATAAAGCCCTACCCCCCTATCGTCACACTTCATCACAAAATCACAAACACCCCCTCCCCCCCAAAAAGCTACGTCATTTATGGATGACCCCTAAGGTAAGTATATTTTAATCTGTATTAACGAGATTTTTAGCCCTAGGCTAGTTCATCTCGGGACCCACGCTTCACTTCCCTTCCGAAGGAAGAACTCACATTTTGCGAGTTTGTCGGGAGTGGGATTCGATCCCTTTTCCTCGGCGTGATAGTTAAGTGTTTTAACCATCACACCAGGTCCGCTTTTCAAATAATAGCGAAAATATAAAATGAACGCTGAAATACTATGTTCACGAGAATGAGCATGAGCACTGGTGACCGTGCACTTCATAGTTGCTTCTCTGTGATTGCCCAGAGCTAGCGGAAATGCACAGATAACCAACAGATGATGCTTGGGACTATAACAACATCACAACATCCTCAATGTACTCGTTTCGAGAGCTCCAACATTATTGGGTCAATTACGGCGCCGGCCACGTCCTTACGGTCAACCGGGGAAGGAAAGGAATGTTAGTTTGGCAACCGTTGCTACTAGAGCTTGTATAATGTATATACAACTGTGCCCTCCTCAGTTGTCACTGGAAGGAGTTTTTGTTAGTAGAGAAGGATGAATAGTTTCAGAAACGCATATACCGAGGATCGAAGCAAGCTAGTGTTGGAAGCGAACGTGTCAATTTTTTCCGTTCCGATTTCAGATTTTGTACCTGCAATTTAAAAAATATGAAATTTGTGAATTGCAATGTATCGAGATTTATTCTACTCTCAAGTGAACTAAGGAACTATGGTGTGATCCAGTTGTACCGGACCCTTTTCGTGTCCAATAGGACACCGCACTGTTGTGAATTTGTGTGGGATTTTGACGTTTCTTGGCCTTGTTGTTTGCAAAATTTCTGTAAGAGTGAAAGAGATGGAGAGAATTTCATGCAGTGCTAATATGCTAATTATATCATATTCTGATTTATCGGCCGTATTCTATTTATAAATTAATCATTTTATTACTATATCGGTCTTTTTCTACTCAGAGTATAAGGGAGTAGAGATCAAAGTGGATAATGAAATGATAGATATGATAGTATTCGCTAGGTTGCGAACAAGTAAAAAAATTTTTATAGTAGGTGAAATTAAGCAAGTATGCCATGTCTTGAACGAACAACAAAAATATGGAACGAGCTCACCCATTAGGACCCATCTTTGCATCAACGTCCACGTCCACTGGAAAACAAGTCATCATGATGACTATCCGATGCCACGGAAATATCTACACGATTGAGCATCACAAACGGAGCTCATTTCTTTCACTTCGCAATACGCACACACATCGACCGACGACCGACGAAAATTTTCAGTCATGATTAACGATTATTGATTATGATGAATGATTAATTTGATTTTTGGATAATTAAAGATTCTTCTTCTTCTTCATGGCGCTACGTCACCACTGGGGCTTGGCCTGCCTCGCTTCAACTTAGTTTGCATTGCATTGCATGTATTTGTATATTGTGAGGCAAGTACAATGATACACTATGCCCAGGGAGTCCAGAAAATTTTCCCGACCGGAACAGAAATCGAACCCGCCGGCTACGAATTGGCGATCCATAGCCTTAATTACTGGGCTAACTGGAGACCCCTCATGATTAAAGCAAGCTTGCTATTTGATGAAAACATTCGCGAAATGATGCGATTTGCTTTCGACAACGAATACGTTTTCACCCATCCTCGCTTTATTCAATCAACCTCCCATACGAGTAGCACACGAACGGACTCAACACTGATCAGCATAGTTGACTCTTCCTTTTCGCCGTTGGGCCGTTGCGTTCTAGCCAAGCATCTCTTTTCATCGCTTTCGATGCTTTTCGACAGCTTATCGCGAAGCATCGTTGGCTGGAAGCTTTATTAGTATGGTATCGGTACATGCGAATGTTGCTTCTGTGTGCGTGTCGAGCGTTCGTGCCGTAGCTTCGCAAACCAACCTATTCGGTATGGTTCGGCTGTTCGGGCGAGGGTGTGACGGCACAGTCAGATGTGTGCAAAATCGTTTGTGATTTACATCATGTTCGTTTTGCCACCTCTTTGCTGCTGGTCATCGCTGATCAATGCACAGTTCAATCGCACGCGATAAATATAGGGGAACAGAGGCCAAAATGCCAAGATGGGGTAAAATGGCCCAACTCATAAAATCATTCCTGAATGGGACTTGATCATTGATATAGGTGAACGGTGTCAAGATATGTTTGCATTGAACATTCTTCTAGATGCTAGGCCGCCAAACCCACGGAAAATCTTTTGATTTCCCAATGAAAATTGGCAACTTCCGGTTTTCCGTGCTTGCAATCAGGCTTCCCAAAAGTACCGCATCATGATAGCATTTTGATGGCTGTCACACTTTTATTCCCATGACAGCCTTGTGAATGCATGGTTCATGACAGCCCACAGAATAAAACTCATACTACCTACAACATCAATGTCGGGAACTGCTCACACCGTCTGCTTTCGCTGTGCGTTCGTTCGCCGATGACAACCTCGGCTCTCACCCAAACCGTCTCTCGTTGGCTGGACACGAAGTGACGAAAATCGCTGCGCTCGGCCCGAGCATTTTACTTCTGTTGAACGTGTCGAGTATCGTGGTATATCCCACGCTCAAAATTATCGATGCGTTTCATGTATTATGTATTTTTCAAATAGAGAATATGTACCTGTAAGTCTTATTCTGTAGAGTATTTTGCATAGCATTATTTTTTTATTGGCATGTGAAATGCACTGCTATGTTTTCAATATAAAAGAAAGTTGAATCTCACATCAGTGGTATATTTTAGCCAGATTACAATTTTGACAAACGCTGGCACAAACTTTTTTTCGCTCCTGGGGCATCTTGTGAAAGGCATATCATGTTTGTAAAAAAATATGTATTGAGCACATATTTTGTGAATAACTTTTAGCGTTAAGCCATGTGCTCCCGTGACAGCCTATGACACCCTTTACGCGACAGCCGGCTTGGTTAGCCGAAGATTGTCATCGCCATGCGGCCAACAATACTCACGACGTTTCCCACTCGGCTCGATACGACTCGAGTATGCAACTGTCAGGCAAGCAGCCGAAGCAGCGGCTGTTTCAATACATCTTTCGCTCATGCGTGTGCGTGCTGTTGGCGATACATTTCTCACTGATGGTGCTGCACACGGTAACGAGAGATGGTCTGCACACATAAGAGAGTGTCGATTCAGCCTTGCGCGGGCTGTTGCGAGAAGGATGTACATTTGGAAAGCCTGCTTGCAATTAAGGTTTTCTGGTGATTTTATTACCAGCCAAGTGTTTCCAACGAGATTGAGGCACGCATGGAGTCGCATGGTTGTTGATGTCTACGCTTTCCATGTTAGGGGTCATTCAAATATTACGATCATCGTTTTGCGGGGAGGGGGGTAACACTCCATGTATTGAGTAAACGAAAAAACGTGACAAAAAGGTGAAAGTGAGTCGAAAATGCCAGAAAACTGAAGGACGTCATTTTTGAATGTTTTCATGAAGTGGCATCTTACCCCATGGCAGATGGCCTTTTTGCACCACTTCCGTTTACGAACCAGTTTTTGAAATCGCTAAAAATCAATGAAAATGCAATAATTTAATGAATATTTTTGCTGAAGCATCGAGCAAATATTGTCTAGTTGCTGTTACCACTTTGAAAGCCTAACAAATGAGGCTATATATCATTGAAAACGATGAAAGTTTGAAAAATGGCATATTGCCCCACTTTCCCCTACAGTTGATGAGTTGTGATGAGCACTAGTGAGGTGATCATTTGCATCATTGGATCAAAGATTAAGATTATTAATTAAAATTGGTCTTAGCTGTGATTAGTGATTGTGGTTGACGATTAAAAATGTAATTTTTATTGTTATATATACGGATATTCTTCGTTGGATTGTCGACAGGATCTGAATAGGGTCAGTTGTCGATGATTGTTTAAAAAGGGTATGATTGTATGATGCAAATTACCTAATTAAAAATTTTACAATAACAAAAATGAAAGAATGAAAACAAACGTTCTAAGCCAAATCTGATTTACTAATATTGCTACAAATTTTCTTCATAATCAATCGTCTCACGAATCCACTTGAAATGATAAGCCACATTTGTGAACACTGTAAAATATTCCGACGGGGCACCACTGAATCTAATGGTATTGAAGGCTGCGAGGAAGCACTGACCTTTAAAGAAATCTTGTTTCACAGGCTGCCATACTAAATAATAACTCATAAAATCCGCGTACTCGATAGCAATAGTGCTGCTGCTGCAAACATGATCCGCAGTCAAATTCATATGATCACTTGCTTTGGAAAGCTGTCTCTGACAGACTTCCAAATCAACCAGCTGTGTCACATTTTGGAAATCTCTGATCTCGACGAAAAGATGCACACCAATCGTGTAGAGTTGTGTAGCATCTGGCAGTTCCAATGGATCCAATAAAGGAAGACATATTGGGTTCACAGTGGCTGGTCGCTCTAACTTAGCCATCGCTATATCGTTGGCATTCTTTCTAACTGCAAAGTCCGGATGTTTAAATATATTTTCAATGCGGATTATTGTTGCTGTGTTGTTTATGCTGCCGAAATCGTTGAAAAATGCCAAACTGAAAAATATAATGAAAAAGACATATAAAAAAAATGAATAAATATGTCAAGTATGGATTCAACTTACATTTGTCGTAGATCAGAATGCATGAAGTTCTTGGCACGAGTAATTAAAAAAATAGGATGAATCAAAAATCCAAGAAATCGGTACTCGTAATCTTGTATAACGTCATATATGCTGATAACAGCCTCCCAGGGATACAGGCTCACCCATTCATTTCCTTTTTCATGAGATCCTGGCGGATAGGTATACTTGCCGCAGTTTTTCAAATCAAGCAGATTGGCTTCACTATCAAATTCAGTTTCAATGATTTGCTCTGTATCTGCAGCAAAATAAGATATGTCAGGCACCTTTGTTTTGATCCAGTTTAAATAATAAGCAACGTCTGTGAATATAGCGTAACTGTCTGCCTGTATGTTTAATGTGCCTGGATTAATTTTGGCATTACTAACAATTCCACGTAGAACCCAGTTCGAACCCTTCTGCATATACAATCCACTTCCACTGTCTCCAGGATTGACATGAGTACCATTGCGGTGGCCTGCACAAAATGTTTTTGACTCGAAGTAAAACTTGTTGTAATGCCACCTATCACTCTCCCAGCATTTTTTGCTGGACACTATTGGCATCGTTGCTTCGGATAGCTTTTTGGGTGTATTAAATCCTTCATCAAGTCCCCATCCTACTACGTATCCTATTTTTGAGATTATTTTGCTCAAATGAGTATCACCCTGCCATAAACATACGGGCTGTATGTAATTGGTATAGGTAATTTCACAAGATAGCTTAAGCAATGCGATGTCATTTTCAAACGTGTCCATAATGTATTCTTCGTGTCTGGCAATCCTGTCGACATTGAATTGCCGCACATGATCCTCCGGTAAGTCTATGTTGCTGAATCCCACCTTGACAAATATACGATCAGCCGGAAGCCTTTGCCTTCTATCATACGTACAGTGGGCTGCCGTTAATACAATTTGCTCCGTCAAAATCGTCACGCCACACGCATACTTGGTTACATCTGAGTTGTATTTATGAAACATTGCACCATGCCATGGCCATGCACCCGCCCGTGCGATGTACCCATGAGCAATCAGTGCAGAAGTTGCCAACTTTCTTTCTCCGCAGGTCCCCGCTGTAACGAAAATATTTCACATCTTATAACAACCAAAACGCGATAAAGAAATGAAAAACCTTACTTCCTTCTGCCGAACGAACGATGGACAAGCTTAGCGCCAGCGCCAATCCCATAACTGTTAATGCTCCCATGGTCAACCGTAAACTGATCTTCGAAACGGTTATATTTGGCTCAGCTCAGCACGGCCGTACAACGTTTTTATGGGAATCCCTGTGATAGTACCTATCAACAGCGGTTATCAAATTTTTGTAGGACTGCAAAAACTTCGGTCTTCAATGAGTTTATTGGATAGACATTGGATCGTCTATCTGGTGAGGACGGATTCGATTACGTTCACGGTCAGGAAAATATATGTTCTTGACTTTCTGGGTGTAGTTTATCATGATTGTAATTGCCACATAATACAGAACTTCATGCATTATTGGCAGGAAAATAAAGCCCTTCAATAATTAACTACGGTAGTGAACAAAGCACTTTGCCGGCCACGTTCCAGTAGGAATAGTAACATTGAAAGAAAAAGAATAAGTGGCAAAAATGGTTGTCTTCGCATTTTTTTTTCAGATCGTTTCATTGTCCAAAATAATCTAACACTAAGCCTCAAATAAGAGCGTTAAATTATCACCTCGTATACAGACACATCGTGTCATTATGGATTGAATTCATATTTTTGTTTCGTTCATAACCATGATCTATTCTAGCATAACCCTTTTGCCGCCTTTTCTGAGCACGTGGTATAATTCTTATTGAATTCCACAACCAAATTGGGATTTTTTAAAACTTATTTTCATATGGACATTAAGGTGGCCCACACTTATATGAAACGAAGCCACCCCAATGGACATGCTGTAAAAACTTGTCATTAGAAGGCACGAAATGTTGCTAATTGACAAATTGAGAGATGAATTTTGTGAAAAAAAAAATCGCGTTCTGGTGGCACTCGAACCCACGACTCCGTGTTCGCTAGACCGGTGCTTTAACCAACTAAGCCACAGAACAGGTAATGATTCAGCGGAATATAAAGCCAAACTGAAAACAACAATATGAGTTGTGGAACATGTATGAAGACAGTCAGAAGAACATACACTTAGCGGAAGTTGTTTTTCCAGAAGATGTGGAGAAAACTGCGATCAAAAAAATTCAACTCTACACCAAAATTACCATGAAAAGTATGAACGCCCTTTTTCAGCCAATGCCCCCATGTTCATCCTATTTCAAAAACAGAGGATATAAACACCAATTGTTTCCGTTTTTTATCTTCTTCTTCTTCTTCTTCTTTATGGCTCGACGTCCCCACTGGGACTTGGCCTGCCTCGCTTCAGCTTAGTGTTCTTTGAGCATTTCCACAGTTATTAATTGAAGGGCTTTCTTTGCCTGCCATTGCATGAATTTGTATATTGTGAGGCAAGTACAATGATACACTATGCCCAGGGAGTCGAGAAAATTTTCCCGACCGGAACGGGAATCGAACCCACCGTCTCCGGATTGGCGATCCATAGCCTTAACCACTAGGCTAACTGGAGACCCATGTTATCATGCATGCTCAATTTTGGCTGAATTTTGGCAAAATACTGGAGAACGTAGCGGTGAGGCACGCGCAACTACGAGCTCGTTGCTCTCCATAGTGAATCTATTGGCTAGAATGTTTGATAGCAAAACCCTGCAGAAAATATGTTCGCGAGAGCTCCGGACGGTACAAAAAGATGCGAGTACAGTAGAAAAGGTGGGCAAGATCTGAATAAATGACGTAGTATGGTTGTAATTTTTATTAGTTTCAACAGTATGCTACGACATGCAACGTGGTTTCATTGATATCACTCATTCTGCTTAACCTTCTCGTATATCCAGTCCGAATAGTGCGCCACATTGGTGAATACATCCGGGAATTCAGCGAAACTGCAATTTTTGTGACCGAACGATGATATCGCCGCCAGGAAGTACCGTCCCTCGAACGGTCCGTTCTTCACGTACTGGAACGGTGCCGATGTCAGGTAGCGCGAACAACTTGAGCTATCGTCATCGCGCGAAAAGGTGCCGCAAACATATCCTCCGGTTGAGTCCAACACTATCTTTTCTCCGGCATATTTCCTCCGACATTCTGCAAAGCTGACCAACTGGACCTTATTTCGGGTGATCGGTTTCTTCGAGCGGTTATAACGTTTCCAACCGATGATGGTGAACTTTTTGTCTTTGGGAAGGTCGGTTGCATCTCTCGGGGCAAGGCAAATCGGCGTTGTAGTTGTTGGTTTATATAGCTTGATTACCGCAATACTGGGGCTCTCAAACTTGAGAGTATCGTAGTCTGGATGTATAAATACGCTACTAACGGGGATTCTCGTCGCTGTGGTTTGAACGGTTTCGCCATAGATTTGGAAAAAGTCCGTCACGGTATTCAAATCGTAATCGTTGAGTCTCACCGAACGGCTGAAATTGAAATTTGTACGAAACGCTTGGAATTGGAAACATGATAGAATACAACTTACATAACGGAAAGTTGTTTTTTCAGAACGCAATGGGCGTCAGTAACGAGGAAACTGGGATGAATCAGAACTGCGTGACAAACATCTTCCAGGACAAGGGTTTTCATGTTGATGTATTCTATGATGGCCAACCATGGGTACTGATTTAGATATCCTTTCACTTCTTCCGGTGTTTCTGACGGATAGGTATCCTTGCCACAGTTTGCTATTTCTAGCAGGTTGGCTTGACTGCCAGAACTAGCTAGTGAAGTTGATCCTGGATGTACTGCGATTGGTCCTATGTCAATGGTGGATCTGGTCATGATTGTTGCTTTTGATATGATCCAGCTCATGTAGAATGCAACATCAGTAAAAACAACGTAGCTATCTTCTGACACGTGTAAAAGTTCATCATCCAGTAGAGCGTTACTGACAATTCCACGTAAAACCCAGTTCAAACCCACACGTATGAAAAGTCCACCTCCACTGTCTCCTTGGGTGATCTGAGTTCCATTGCGATGACCAGCACAGAACGTTTTGGACTCGAAGGAAAACTTGCTGAAATGACTCCTATCACTCTCAATGCACTCCCTGCGGGATACAATTTGAACCGTTGCCTCGTTCAAATGTTGTGGCATTCTGTAGTCCTCGTTCATACCCCATCCAACTATGTATCCTATTTGTGAGATTAATTTGCTTGACTGAGTATCACCTTGCCATAGGCAGATGGGTTGTATGTAACTATTGTAGGTGATTTCACTGTACAGCTTCAGTATCGCGATGTCATTTTCGAAAGTGATATTATTATAATCTTCGTGACGTATAATGACGTCAACATCGTGCTGTTGTACATGTCTCTCTGGTGAGTCTAGATTGGTTATGCCCACTTTAATAAGCACGTGGTCCGCCAGGAGTTTGTTTTCTCCACTCGCATCAAACGTACAATGAGCTGCCGTTATCACAAACTGTTCAGTCATAATCGTCACTCCACAAGCATACAGAACCGCACCATCTTTGTTTCGATGAAACATGGCGCCATGCCAAGGCCACGAACCGGCGAACGTTTTGTATCCATTGGCAATCAGCTGTTGCACAACCGTCTTCTTTTCTCCGCAGCTTTCCGCTGAAACGAGAACGATAAATGAAGTTCACCTTTATTCTCATAAAGGAGAAACCTACCAGTTTCTGCTGACTGGGAGCCATTCAAGATGTACGCCAGGTTCACAAGTTCTTCTCTTTCCTGCTGTGTTCCTGACGGATACGTTACCTTACTGCAATTCCCATAGTCAAAATCAGTTTCAGTGATTAGTTTTGTATCTACAGCCAAATAAGGTATGTCAGGCGCTTTTGTTTTGATCCAATTTAAATAGTAAGCAACGTCTGTGAATATAGTGTAACTGTCTGCCTGTATTTTTAATGTGCTTGCATTTATTTTAGCGTTACTAACAATTCCACGTAGAACCCAGCTCGAACCCATCCGCATATATAATCCGCCTCCACTATCTCCATGACTGGTATGAGAGCCGTTGTAGCATCCTGCACAAAATGTTTTTGACTTGAAGTAATACTTGTTGTAATGCCGTTTATCACTCTCCATGCAATTTTTCCTTGACACTATTGGCATCGTTGTTTCGGACAAGTCTTTAGGCAAACTATAGCCTTCATCAAGTCCCCATCCAACTACGAATCCTATTTTTGAGATTATTTTGCTCAACTCACTATCACCCTGCCATAAACATGCGGGCTGTATGTAGTTAGTATAGGTGATTTCCCAAGACAGCTTTAGCAACGCGATGTCATTTTCAAATGTGTCCATATTGTATTGCTTGTGTCTTTTAATCTTGTCGACGTCAAATTGTCGCATATGGTCCTCCGGTGAGTCCAGATTGCTGAGTCCTACCTTGACAAATACCCGATCCGCCGGAAGCTTTTTCCATCTTTCATACGTACAATGAGCTGCCGTTAGTACAAATCGCTCCGTCAAAATCGTCACTCCACAAGCATAGTCGGTCCTGCCTAGCCTGTATTTATGGTACATTGCACCGTGCCATGGCCACGCACCAATCCGTGCGGTGTATCCATGAGTAATCAGTGCAGCAGCTTCCAACTTTCTTTCTCCGCAGGTCCCCGCTGTAACGAGAATGTTTTACACCTTGTAACTATCAACCAAGACGCGGTGAAATAATGGAAAACCTTACTTCCTCCTGCCGACCGTACGATGAACAAACTTAGCGCCAGCGTTAATACCACAACTGTTGATGCTCCCATGGTCAACCGTAAAGTGATTTTCGAAACGATTATACCTATTTGGCTCAGCTCCGCACGGCCGTACAACGTTCATGTGAATTCTTGCGATAGTGCCTATCAACAGCGGTTATCAAACTTTTGTAGGATGGCAAAAACTTCGGTCTTCAGTGTGCTTAGTGGATAGACTTTCGATTGTCTATCTGGTGAGGACGGATTCGATTCCGTTTACGGTCAGGATAATGTTTTCGACTCTCTGGTCGTAATTTAGCATTGTGAATTGTCATTGCCACACAATATACAACTTCATGCATTATTGACAGGAAAAGAAACCCTTTCAATTATTAACTGCGGAAGTGCTCTACGAACACTTGGTCGGTGAAGTTCCGGTAGGAATGATTAACCTGAAATAAAAAGAAGAAGTGATGTGATGTCTATAAAATACGACCCGCAAATTGTTTCATTTGCATTATGTCACGCTATTAGGTCTCGTACCCTCAGGAATTTGTGTATGAGTCGTCACATTTGGATGAATCCCCCTCCTCCTCAAACCGTGACGTAAGTTGTGAAGAGTTGTTTTCGTTACCTTTCCAATCATTTAATCTCAAATAAGAGCGTAAAGTTAGGGGCTGTTGATAAACCATGTAGCCCAAATTTTGGCAATCTTGGACCCCCCCCCCCCCCCTCCCCACTCGTAGGCTTTCGTCCATAAGCATTAGTATTAGCATAGAGCGAGTCGCACAATTTCGTAGGTGATACAGTCCTAGGCCGCTGTTATGAGGGTTGTCTCCTTCCCGTCCGAACCAAAGCACAAAGATTTGGGACTAATCTCTGACTCTTAGACAAGACTGACGCAATCCTCCAATGGTCGAGAACTGTCCTGGCCACGTCCTTGCGACTGCTGAGAGATGGAAAAGGATGGTTAGTTTTGGACACCTATGAAAGATGCAGACAGCTCTACGATCTCTCAGGCCTAGGTGTCACGGGAATTTGGGTGTTGTTAGTGGAAGGGTAGACTCCAAAGGATACATTTGTAAACGTTCAGACGCACAAAATATTATTTGGTTGTGTTGAGACAGCTGCCTGCATTATTCATCTGGTTTGTTTTTTCCATCTTGACGCTGCAGAAGTGAGTGGCCGAAAATTTGGAATGGAAAACTGTATTATATTTTATTGAATAAGCTATTCGTGATACGCTTGCGACGGTTGTACAGTTTACCATAATTCCTGCATCATATGATAAGTTTACCTGAATCCTCCCGAAACAATATGTTCATCATCAGCAAACACTAAACACACCAACAGACACACCGGAAAAAAAATTACATCAATTGTTGATCCTGGAATGTTCCTACAGGAGCCTGGATACATTAGTTAGGAATATAGCAAGATCAAAATTTAATGTGGTAGATCTTACGCCGCAACGCACCATTTCAAGGTGATTTACCCACGTTACGGGTTCACTCGTAGATTTTCATCCATTACAGAATTTTTGAAATTTGTACGCAGCGTAGACTTTGACCAGACACAACCGGCCGCCCTCCCCGTCTACGTGGTTCATGAACAGCCCCTTATCACATCGTATACAGACACATCGTGTCGTTATTGACTCATTTCAAATTTTTGTATCTTGTTGGGATTGGAACCTATAAAAAAGTCCATTACTGTGATCCATTTTGGTATAACCCTGTTTGCCACCTTCTCTAAGCACGGGTCAAATCTGGTACGGTTCTTAATGAGTTTTACAACCAAATTGGGATTTTTTTTTTACTAATTTTCAAATGGAGTTACGACACTCTTGTTGATATATGTACACTTGGAATTCGTTATACACTGTGCCACCCACTACGCTCAAAAAATAACGTAATCGGATGTAAGGAAGCCGAGAAATCGCAGTGGGTCTAAAGGAGATGATATACCGTGTACAACGAATTCCGACTGTATGTACTAGACAATATGCACAAATAATTATGTACATACTAAACTTCATAGTTACAAAATCCACAGATATCAGTTTGACGTCGTTTAATCTTGTTCACGAGATCCTCACAATCGACCCAAAAAAAAACAAGTTTATTCATAACTGCATTCATAGGTGCCGCTGACAACAAACGCAAAATAAGGTTTGGACATCCGCTATCGGTAATCTTTTTTAAGGGTTATTCCTTTCCAGAGTGATGCCAATGTCAAGTGAAGAGCCCAGTTACTGTGCCCATATATTTGATATTTTACATTGAACCCTTTTCGAAGTCAACCCCGCACCAAATTTACCATGTAGGTACATACATTGAAGTATTTATTAGAGCGACATGTGCTATTAACGGCGAATTTAGACGATATGCAGGAGAACGTAGTAGGCAAAGGAAGAACTTCGAGCTCGTTGTCCTTCACAGTGGATCTATTGACTAGAACGATTGATAGCAAAACCCTGCAGAAAATGTGTTCGTGGGAGCTCCGGACGATACAAAAAGATGTGACTACAGTGGAAAAGGTGGCCAAGAGCTAAAAAATGACGTAAATAGAACCTTTGTAAGTTTTATTAGGTAAAACAGTACGCGACGACATGCAACGTGGTTTCATAGATATCACTCATTCTGCTTAACCTTCTCGTATATCCATTCCGAATAGTGCGCCACATTGGTGAATACATTCGGGTATTCATCACGCCTGCAATTTCTGTGACCGAACGATAACATCGCCGCCAGGAAGTACCGTCCCTCGAACGGTCCGTTCTTCACGTACTGGAACGGTGCCGATGCCAGATAGTGCGAACAACTTGAGTTATCGTCATTGTGCGAATAGGTGCCGCAAACTTGTCCTCCGGTTGAATCCAGCACTATCTTTTCTCCGGCGTATTTACTCCGACAATCTGCAAAATTGACCAATTGGACCTCATTTCGGATAATCGGTTTCTCCGAACGGTTATTACGCTTCCACCCGATGATAGTGAACTTTTTGTCTTTGGGAAGGTCGGTTGCATCTCTCGGGGCAAGGCAAATTGGCGTTGTAGTTGTTGGTTTATCTAGCTTGATTAGCACAATACTGTTCCCAAACTTGGGAGTATCGTAGTCTGGATGTTTAAATACGCCACTAACGGGTATTCTCGTCGCTGTGGTTTGAATGGTTTTGCCATCGATTTGGAAAATGTCTGTCACGGTATTCAAATCATAATCGTTGAGTCTTACCGATTGGCTGAAATTGAAATTTGAACGATACGCTTGGAATTAGAAACATGATAGAAGAAAACTTACATGACGGCAAGGCGCTTTTTCAGAACGATGGCGGAAGTAACGAGGAAACTAGGATGAATCAAAACTCCGTGGCAAACATCCTCCAGGACAAGGGTTTTCATGTTGATGTATTCTATGATGGCCAACCATGGGTACTGATTTAGATATCCTTTCACTTCTTCCGGTGTTCCTGACGGATAGGTATCCTTGCCACAGTTTGCTATTTCTAGCAGGTTGGCTTGACTGCCAGAACTAGCTAATGAAGTTGACCCTGGATGCTCTACGATTGGTTCTATGTCAATGGTAAAACTGGTCATGATTGTTACTTTTGATATGATCCAGCTCATGTAGAATGCAACATCAGTAAAAACAACGTAGCTATCTTCGGACAAGCGTAAAAAAGAACCATCATGTCGAGCGTTACTGACAATTCCACGTAAAACCCAGTTCAAACCCACACGTATGAAAAGTCCACCTCCACTGTCTCCTTGGGTGATCTGAGTTCCATTGCGATGACCAGCACAGAACGTTTTGGACGCGTAGGAAAACTTGCTGAAATGACTCCTATCACTCTCAATGCACTCCCTCTGGGATACAATTTGAACCGTTGCCTCGTTCAAATCTTGTGGCATTCTGTAGTCCTCGTTTAGTCCCCATCCTACTATGTATCCTACTTGTGAGACTATTTTGCTCAACTGAGTATCACCCTGCCATAGACAGATGGGTTGTATGTAATTATTGTAGGTGATTTCACTGTAGAGCTTCAGCAACGCGATATCATTTTCGAAAGTGACCTCATCGTACTCTTCGTGACGTATGATCATGTCAACGTCGTGTTGTTGTACATGTCTCTCCGGTGATTCTAAATTGCTTATGCCCACTTTTATAAACACACGGTTTGCCGAGAGTTTTTGTCTTTCATTCGGATCAATCGTACAATGAGCTGCTGTTATCACAAACCGTTCAGTCATAATCGTCACTCCACAAGCATATAAAGCCCCAATTTTTCTGTATCGATGAAACATGGCGCCATGCCAAGGCCATGAACCGGCGAACGCTTTGTACCCATTGGCAATCAGCTGTTGCGCATCCATCTTCTTTTCTCCGCAGCTTTCCGCTGAAACGAGAACGATCAATGAAGTTCACCTTTGACCTCACAATGAAACAACCTACCAGCTTCCGCGTTCAAGATCAACGCCAGGTTCACTAGTTCTTCTCTTTCTTGCTGTGTTTCAGTTTCAATAATTAGCATTGTATTTGCTGCGAAATAAGGTATGTCAGGCACTTTTGTTTTGATCCAGTTTAAATAGTAAGTAACATCTGTGAATATACTGTAACTGTCTGCCTGTACTTTTAATGTGCTTGCATTTATTTTAGAGTTACTAACAATTCCACGTAAAACCCAGTTCGAGCCCATCCGCAAATACAATCCTCCTCCACTGTCACCATGGCTGACATGGGAGCCAACGTGGCATCCTGCACAAAATGTTTTTGACTCGAAGTAATACTTGTTGTAATACCACCTATCACTCTCCCTGCATTCTTTGCTTGACACTATTGGCATAGTCGCTTCGAGCAAATATTTGGGCAAGCTGTAGCCTTCATCAAGTCCCCATCCAACTACGTATCCTATTTTTGAGACTATTTTGCTCAACTGTGTATCACCCTGCCACAAACATACAGGCTGTATGTAGTTAGTAAAGGTAATTTCACTATACAGTTTTAGCAACGCGATGTCATTTTCGAACGTTTCCTTGTCGTAATCATCGTGTCGAATAATCTTGTCAACATCAAACTGCCGCGAATGGTCCTCCGGTGAGTCCAGGTTGCTAAATCCCACTTTGATAAATACTCGATCCGCCGGAAGCCTTTGCCATCCGTCATACGTACAATGAGCTGCCGTTAATACAAATTGCTCCGTCAAAATCGTCACTCCACACGCATACTTGGTCACACCTAGGTTGTGTCTATGAAACATTGCACCGTGCCATGGCCACGCACCAGCCCGTGCCTTGTATCCATAAGCAATCAGCTCAGATGCAGTCAACTTTCTTTCTCCGCAGGTTCCCGCTGTAACGAGAATGTTTCACACCTTGTAACTATCAATTAAAACGAGAAAAATAAACGAAAACCTCACTTCCTTCTGTCGGCCGTATGATGAACATGCTTAGCACTAGCGCCAATCCCACAACAGTTAATGCTCCCATGGTCAACCGTAAACTGATCTTCAAAACGGTTATTTTTGGCTCAGCACGACAACATTTGTGGGAATCCCTGCGTTAGTGCCTACACCTAAACAAATCGCGCATTTTTGGGAGAATTCATTCACAAAAACACTCTTGACGGAGCTGCAGTGCTGGCACCTGGCGGGAGTCGTTTGAAAAAACCAGAAAAACACGTCTTTTATGACTTCTTCACGCACAAGGTGACAGATACAAATGGATTTCTCATAGGAGTGATTGTATTTAGTTTGACTTCCGTAAAAGCCGGCCCTGCTGTTGTGATACGGCAAAGCTTATAATTCAAGCTGATTTTTCAAACACACATTGTCAAGCTGCCATCACAGCACAGCCAGTGGGGCAAATTCAAAAAAAAAAAAGTGGGATATTGGGTTTTGCGGCAAAACAATTGATAGCCATTCGGTGTCTTCGGAAGTGTTTCATAGTTATTTTTTGTACTTTTGGAAGGTGTTAAAAAACATTAATTTCCAAAATCGATAATGATGCCATTCGAATGAAGCCATTTTGAAAAACTTTTCCGAAGACGAGAAAATTCTCCAAACCTTACAAAGGTCTGTGCACCAATAGAAGCATATAGTGTTATACCAGCGCTTGAAAAGATTTTTTTCAACATATTTTTTTTTATTCATTTTTTGCCTTTCTCGTACACTAAGTGTACTGGAAAGGCTATATGTTCACTCCAAAAATGACTTTTTGATAGAAGGCCCGTAGAGTCGAGTCACATATACCAATCGACTCAGCTCGACGAATTGAGGTGATGTCTGTGTGTATGTATGTGTGTGTGTATGTGTGTGTGTATGTATGTGTGTATGTGTGTGTGAATGTGTGCAAAAAAACTCACATCACTTTTTGGCAGTAAACCTCAACCGATTTTAATGACCGATGGTTCATTCGACGCGGAATCTGGTCCCATTGTTTCCTATTGAAAATGGTTCGGATCGGTCCAGCCGTTCCGGAGTTATGGACATTTAGGTGTTCCGGACCAGTACCCTTGAAAAGGGCCATACATAAAAATGTAGCAAACACATACATGCGACACATCAAACTGTGGCATTTTGGATAACTTGATGAACAGTTAGCAAGAAAACAGTCTCAGACCTTATCTGAACCGGTTATGTTCCGGAACCGGTTCCGGATGTCCCGCTGGAAGTGGTCAAATATAAAAGTGATCCAAACCCATGCATGCGACACATCAACCTGCGGCAATTTCGATAACCTGATGAACAGTTAGCAAGAAAACAGTCTCAGACCATATCTGAACCGGTTGTAATCCGGAACCGTTTCTGGGTGTCGCGCCGGAAGTGGCCAAATAAAAAAAAATACCAAAGCCATACATGCGACACATCTAATTGCGGCAATTTCGATAACCTGATGAACAGTTAGCAATAAAATAGTCTCAGACCATATCAGAACCGGTTGTGTTCCGGAACCGGTTCCGGATATCCCACCGAAAGTGACCAAATATAAAAGTGAACCAAATCTATGCATGCGACATATCAAAGTGCGACTTTTTTGATAATCCAATGAATGGTTGGCATAAAAAAAGACTCAGACCTTATCTGAACCGGTAGTGTTTCGGAACCGGTTCCGGATGTCCCGCTGGATGTGGTCAAATATAAAAGTGATCCAAACCCATGCATGCGACACATCAACCTGCGGCAATTTCGATAACCTGATGAACTGTTAGCAGGAAAACAGTCGCAGACCATATCTGAATCGGTAGTGTTGCGGAACAGGTTCCAGGAGCTCCACCGGAAGTGGCCGTATATAAAATTTGACAAAACTTTTGCATGCGGCACATCAAATCAAGGCTTTTCCGACAACTTAATGACCGGTTATCAGTAGTTCCGAAATTAGTTCCGAGTTTCCCTCCGAAAGCGGCTAAATATAAAATTGTACCAAACCCATGCATGCGACACAGCAAAGCGCGGCATTTTTGATAATCTAATAAACGTTTTCAAGCAAATAGGCTCAGACTACTTAAGAGACTATCGGTAGTGTTCCGCAACCGGTTTCGGGCCGGAAGTGAAACCAAACCAATGCATGCGATACCTCAAATCACGGCTTTTTAGGTAACATGATGAACAGTTGCAAGAAAATAGACGAAAGCCATATCAGTGTGTTAAGGGACCGATTCCGGGTGTCCCGCCAGAAATGGTCGAATGTAAAAGAGAACCAATATATGTGACATATCAATGACTTATTCAGTAACATGATAAACGGTCAGCCAACAAACAATCTCAGACCATTTTTGGAAGAACCGGTAGTATTCCAAAACTGGTGACGAGACGAGTAACCCACCGGAAGTGGTAAAATATAGAAGGGAACTAAACCATAGCGGCGTTTTTGATAATCTGATAAACGGTCAACAAGAAAATAGTTTTAGGCCACATCTAGAACTTGTAATAATATTTCGGAATCGGTTGCGGGTGTTCTATCGGAAGCGATTTAATAGAAGTAAACCAAAATCATGCATGCGATACATATAATCGTGGGTTTTTCAAAAATTTGCTGTACGGTTAGCAAGAAAATAGCCTCAGATTACATTAATTTTTAGCTTCTTAGGTAACCCGATGAACAATTGACAAGAACATAGTCTCAGACCATATTTGATACAACCGGAATCGATTCCAGGTGTCCCACCGGGAGTGGTCAAACGCGAAATTTAACAAAACCCATGCAAGCTGTACATCAAATAGCGGAATTATAGAGGTGAACAAAATAAATATCAAAGCATTATATCAAATCGTGGCTTTTTTGATAGCCTGTAAACGTTGGGTAAGATTATAAGTGAAGAAATGGCCAAAGTCTTCATATATGCAAAAGAACAAAGTCGTGACCAAAGCGATCCCTTCAAATCACACCATTTCTGGTTCCAGCGGTGTAAATGTATAGTAGGATGGATCAACGTTTTATGGAAAAAATATAATTTAATCGCATCAGCACCTTATACAGTTTTCAATATTTCAATCTTCAATCTCCTTTTGCTTCTAAAATTACTGCTCACAATTTGGGTGCGGCTGGTTGAGCCCTCACTCTTCTCATTGCGATTAAAATTTGAATGGAAAATTTACATTTATTGCATTTTTCTCGTAAGTAGGTCAAATTTTACATGAATCGTGTTACCAATGGTAAAAAAATAGCCTAAAGTGTGCTAAATTAACATTGGCGAAGATCACAAAGTGATCTGTTATTGTGAATAAAGTTAAGCTTCTTCATGCACCCCGCTGCCGTAGTGCATGAAATGGAGTCATAATGACCCTAATGCACGACTAGGGTTTAGGCGGTCAAGCAGTCACCTGAGAGGTCTGATATTTGTCAGCTCTGTATTGATGTTGAACTTGACCATCAATAAGTTTCCCAAATCGATGATGGCTTTGTTAAAATTATACTTTATTCCAAAAGCTAGACTTTACATATACTGTGGCGTGAGTGAGAAATGGACAAATTGAGGTGAAATTTGCGAAAAAGTTACTCGTCCTCTCGGTGAGACTCGAACTCACGACTCCTACTTTGTTAAAATTGTTGCTTTTCTATATAAAGTGTTTTCAGGATTCAGGAACATTTTGGCTAACGTCGACGGAAAGTTCATGAGCTCATATTCGACGAGAAAGGCACTATCACCACTAGGTGGATTAATCTGGGTTTTTTGTTTCACAATGTTTAACAATGTTGTAAATACTTTAAAAATGCAAATCTTTTCCGAAGGCTACAATTTTCTATCTCAACACTCAAATTCATTTTATTATTATTTTTCAAGCACAAATTTCAAAATCTTGCAACTTTTAAAGAAGCAAATATTAGCAGCTGATTTTTTGCAAAACTAAAACAGAACGGGATCACGCGGATTTCTTGATTTTCTTTTCTTTTTCAAATGAAAAACAACCTCTTCAAACCGTTTTTTTTTTCAGTGTAACTTTCTTGTTTCTTTTTTTAATATGCTTGATGTTCTGTAACGGCTTACTCTTTAACTAAGAGCCTGTACGATCAAGTTAGATTTATGTTACAGATAAAACACAATAAATAATTTAAAAACAAATGATTTAAAAGATGGCACAATACTGTGCCAAAATATGTAGTTTTGAAGCCTCTACATCAAACATATCGAAAAATGAATCAAGAAAGTACGTTTGTCTTACTTATTTTAGTCGAATAGTGTGATGCGCAACTACATGAACCACAGCCCACGCTATCACTCATTCTGTTTGACCTTCTCGTACAACCAGTCCGAATAGTGCGCCACATTGGTGAACACATCCGGGTATTCATCGCGCTTGCAGTTGCTATGACCGAACGATGATATAGCCGCCAGGAAGTACCGTCCCTCGAACGGTCCGTTCTTCACGTACTGGAACGGTGCCGAACCCAGGTAGTGCGAACAACTTGAACTATCGTCATCGTGCGAGTAGGTGCTGCAAACTTGCCCTCCGCTTGAATCCAGCACAAGCTTTTCGCCGGCGTATTTGCTCCGACAGTCTGCAAAGCTGGCCAACTGGACCACGTTTCGGATCATCGGTTTCTCCGGGCGGTTGCTACGCTTCCAACCGATGATGGTGAACTTTTTGTCTCTGGGAAGGTCGGTTGCATCTCTCGGGGCAAGGCAGATTGGCGTTGTGGTAGTTGGTTTATCTAGCTTGATCAGCGCAATACTGTTCGCAAACTTGGGAGTATCGTAGTCCGGATGTACAGATATGCCACGAACGGGGATTCTCGTCGCTGTAGTTGAAATGGTTTTGCCATCGATTTTGAAAATGTCCGTCACTGTATCCAAACGGTAATCGTTGAGTCGTACCGATCGGCTGAAATTCAGAATTCGACTTATACGCTGGAAAATGAAAACAAGATAGAATAAAACTTACATGACGGAAAGTCGCTTTTTCTGAACGCAATGGGCGGCAGTAACGAGGAAACTGGGATGAATCAAAACTCCGTGGCAAACATCCTCCAGGACACGGGTGTTCATGTTGATGTATTCGACTACGGCCAGCCAAGGGTACTGATTTAGGTATCCTTTCACTTCTTCCGGTGTGCCCGACGGATAGGTATCCTTACCACAGTTTGCAATACCTAGCAGGTTGGCTTGACTGTCAGAGCCAGCTAGTGAAGTTGTTCCTGGAGGTTCTATGATTGGTTCTATGTCAATGGTGAAACTGGTCATGATTGTTACTTTGGATTTGATCCAGCTCATGTAGAATGCAACATCAGTAAAAATAACATAGCTATCTGCTGCCACGGTGAGAGTATCTGGGCTAGCTTTAGTGTTACTGACTATTCCGCGTAGAACCCAGTTCGAGCCCATCCGCAAGAATAATCCACCTCCACTGTCTCCTTGGGCGGCATGAGTTCCATTGCGATAACCAGCACAGAACGTTTTGGACTCGAAGTAAAACTTGCTGAAATGATTCCTATCACTCTCAATGCACTCCCTGCGAGACACAATCGGAGCCGTTGCCTCGTTCAAATCTTGTGGCAGTTTGTAGTCCTCGTTCAGCCCCCACCCTACTATGTATCCTACTTGTGAGACTATTTTGCTCAACTGAGTATCACCCTGCCATAGGCAAATGGGTTGTATGTAATTATTGTAGGTGATTTCACTGTACAACTTCAGCAACGCGATGTCATTTTCGAAGGTGACTACGTCATACTCTTCGTGACGTATGATCAGGTCAACGTCGTGTTGTTGTACATGGCTCTCCGGTGAATTTAGATTGCTTAAGCCCACTTTTATAAACACACGGTTTGCCGGGAGTTTTTGTCTTTCATTCGGGTCAATCGTACAATGAGCTGCCGTTATCACAAATTGTTCCGTCATAATTGTCACTCCACAAACATAGGCAGTCGCACCTTTTCTGTATCGATGAAACATGGCGCCATGCCAAGGCCACGAACCGGCCAACGCTTTGTACCCATTGGCAATCAGCTGTTGCGCAACCGTCTTCTTTTCTCCGCAGTTTCCCGCTGAAACGAGAACGATCAATGAAGTTCACCTTTGACCTCACAAAGAAACAACCTACCAGCTTCCGCTGACTGAGAGCCGAACGAAATCAACGCCAACGCCAAATGGACAAATACAAACCCTCTCATGATCGACAGTAGACTGATCTCCCAAACGGTTTTGGCTCGATGTGCAACAACTCGCGCAGCGATGATCCAAACATAAAATTCCGGGGAATTCCCTTCTTGAATCATCGAGATAGTAGCGGCGTTGATCAACCGGTATGCAGAGTCCGCAGCCGATAAGGTGCGTACCACATGCTGATTACTCTCGCGCGCTTCTTCTCCCATATGACGTTTCACAACAAAGTAAATCTGCCTTCGAAAAGAATCATTTCCTAGTACGAGGGAATTCCACGACGCCGCCAACAATCGATCGATCGATGGCTCTGGGTGCTGTTCTGCGGGGAGACCTGTTCCTCCGGTCACCGTCCATCATCAGTATGTGTGTGTGCGTGTAAAGCTGTGCGATCGCGGCGGTACTGAAACCGATACGCTGATAACCGTTTGCATATGATCGAGGAACAAGACTTAGTGTGTGCGAACAAGATTGGGATTTGTATTCGCATATTCTATCGAAGTTTGATAGAAATGGGATTATTTCGTAGACGTGGTTTTCCGAAAGCCGGATGGGATTTCTGCTTAACTCGTTTATCGTTTTGAACTGTGTTGTTATACTACTCAATATTCAATATGTATTTCAAATTGCAAGAACCGATCGTTTATTTTTGGAATGTTTACAAATCGTACTGTTACTTTACTCGTATTGTTTTATCTTATTGTAAATCCAGTCCGAATAGTGCGCCACATTGGTGAACACATCGGGAAATTCATCCCGCTTGCAATCGGAGTGGCCGAAGGATGATATCGCCGCCAGGAAGTATCGTCCCTCGTAGCGTCCGTTATTCACGTACTGGAACGGTGCCGATCCCATGTAGTGCGAACAGCTCCTACTATCGTCATCGTGTGAGTAGGTGCTGCAAACTTGCCCGCCGCTTGAATCCAGTGGAATCCTCTTTTCGGCGTACTTGCTCCGGCAGGCCTTGAAGTTTGCCAGGCGGACAACGTTTCGGATCATTGGTTTCTCCTGGTGCTTGTTTTTCTTCCAACCGATGATGGTGAACTGTTTGTCGCTCGGCAGGCTGGTCACTCCCCTCGGAGGAAGGCAAATGGGAATCGCAGACGATGGTTGATTCAACATGACCAAAGCAATACTGTTGGAGAATACCGAGTTATCGTAGTTCGGATGTACAGATATGCCATGGACGGCGATCCTATTCGCTGTAGTTGGGATGGATTGGCCATCGATGTCGAAAACGTCATTCTTGGTGTCTAAGCGATAATCGTTGAGTCTAATCGATCGACTGGAATAAGATGTTTATTGTTACGATTCAGTTTGTTTGGCTAGACAGAGAGGACTTACATTCGGTCTTTCTGGATGCAATGGGCAGCAGTAACGAGAAACTTAGGATGGATCAAAACTGCGTGGCAGGCATCCTCTAGAACATGAGTGTTTGAACCCATGAATTCGATGACAGCCAACCAAGGGTACTGATTCAAATATCCCTTCACTTCTTCCGGTGTACCTGATGGATACGTATCCTTACCACAGTTTGCTAATCCCAGCAGATTGGAGTTCGGATTTGCATCTTCTATAACTGGTGGTCTCTGGTTTGGCAAAAGAGGCACTCTGGATTCGATCCAGTTCAAGTAGAAAGCAACATCTACGTAAATAACGTAGCTATCCAGCACTAACTTTAGATTATTGTTTGGGTCTGCTTTGCCATTACTAACAATTCCACGTAAAACCCAACTGGTACCCTCTCGTAAAAACAAGCCACCTCCACTGTCTCCATATGTGGAGACAGCTCCGTTACCACCTGCACAGAAGGTTTTTGACTCAAAGTAATACTTGTTATAGTGATAAGGATCACTGGCAATGCAGTCTCTGCGAGACACAATTGGAGCCGTTGCTTCGTTCAAATCCATCGGTAATTTATAATGTTCATCACGTCCCCACCCAACTATGAACCCTTCTTTTGAGATTATTTTGCTCAACTGAGCATCACCCTGCCATAAACACACGGGCTGTATGTAGTCATTGTAGGTAATTTCAGTGTATAGCTTCAGCAGCGCAATATCATTCTCAAAAGTGGCCTGATCATACTCTTCGTGCCGAGTGATCAACTCAATATTATGCTGCCGCATGTGTCTGTCCGGCGAATCCAGATTGGATATACCGACTTGGATAAATACGCGACTCGCCGGTAGCTTCTGCCTATCTGGATCACTAAGCGTACAATGAGCTGCCGTTATCACAAACTGCTCCGTCAAAATCGTCACTCCGCAAGCGTAGCGAGTCATGCCTTCCCTGTATCGATGGAACATGGCACCGTGCCAAGGCCAGGAACCGGCCAGCGCTCGGTACCCATTGGCAATGAGCTGTTGCGAGACCACCTTCTTTTCCCCGCAATTGCCAGCTGAAACGAGAACGTTTCGCGAACGAGCATTGATAGAAACCTTGAAAATTGATTAATAATCCGAAAGCAATAACTTACCACCGTCAGCTAGCTGCGCGAAGCACAATCCGAACGACAGCCCTAGTCCTAGAAGTGCGAATACTCTCATGGTCAAACGCGGAATGATCCCCGAAATTCGACATCGTCTGATACTGGGAGTTTGGCAACTGATGATTAACCGCAGCATAGACGTTTCTTGGAAAATCACTGCTCGCATTGCAGCAGTGGGCTTATCAACTGAAAGCAGATAATTGAGCTGGAGAATTCATCTCAATGCTGATGCTTGCTGGTAAGGTAACCAACACATTTTGGACACAGCGACGCGCCAAAATATTTTGGACACTTACGGCAAAAACAGTTGAAAGTATCCAAAATACATATGGCTACCCTGAAACCTCCATTTAAGTCGATGCATGGCTGATCGAAAATAATTTTTACCGTACAAGCAATGACAAAACTAATTACTTTTATATTTTTTAACACTTCGCATGACAAAGGAGATTTGCCAAAAAATATAAAACTGTATAGTTTGCACGGTAAAAATTATTTACGATCAGCCATGCATCGACTTAAATGGAGGTTTCAGTGTATAACGCTGTGTCCTAAACACATTGGTTTCCCTTTATGGCGAACCAGTTTGAAAATCCTCTAGGCTCAGCGTACCAGTATTTCAAATTGGTCATAGCTGGGTTTCTGCAAAGATTCCTTAGAAGTTTCCTTCTGAGATCAATCATTCATTATTCCGAAAATTTTTGCTAGAGTTTCTCCAGGAATGCATTCCACCAGAAATTTCTTCAGAGATTCCTTCAAAGATTCTTGGTTGGATTCTTCCAGGAATCTCTGCTTAAATTGTTCCAGGAATTGCACCCGGAATTACTCAAGAGATTCCTTCTGCTGGGGATTTTACCCAGTGAGTTCTCAAGTAAAAATCGTCCAGGGATTTATTATTGAATGTCTTCAGCAATTTTCTGCAGTGTTTCCTCTAAAAATAAGCGGACTTTTCCGGCTACTGACGTTTTCACTCTTAGTATCACATAAAAACGAAAACAGTGCCACTGTTGTCTACTACTGTTATGTCGTTTGGAGTTGGATGGCTGTTATGGCAGAAATAAGTGGAAAATGTAATAGATGTGCTGTAAAGAGCGGAAACCGGAAACGTTTATACACTGAAAATTCTCTTAAGTTACATGGCTGGGAATGCATAAATTAGAAATATGCATAAATAAAAAAAAAGGCATAAAAAGAGGAAAATGTGTGCATTAATAGAGTTTTGTCTTTAATGAAGGAATGTAGTTTGCGAGAACAGGTCTTGCTCCTGGGAATTTAAGGTGGAGCTAAGGGGGTTTCCAGAAAGTTCCCAGAGAGCCCAAAAATGGGCCTTCAGGGACGTTTCATGGGGGTATTTCAGGGATTTCTGGAACCTTTTAAGGGCGTTCTGTCATGTTTTGTTGGCGTTTCAATGGAATTACGGGGCATTCAGAGACATTTTAATAGTATTGAGGAGGTTTCAGGGACGTTTCAAGGGGCTTTAAGGGCAATCCATTGGGTTTCAGGAGCCTTTGAAGGACGTTACAAGGGGCTTGAGAGGCGATTCTAGGCATTTTAGAGTAATTTCAGAGAGATTCAGGGGTTTTTAGGGTCATTTTGAGGACATTCTCAGAGGTTTTAGGGGCGTTTGATTGAGGGACGTTTCAGGCGATTTCTGGAGCCTATGAAAGGTGTTCAAAGGGGTTTCAGAACAGTGCTGAAAAATTCATTTCGTCATATCTTAATTTATTCACCTACAGCTCATTTTAGAAGCTGAACCTGAGAATATGGTATATGCAAAACTTGTGCGGCTAGACCAGTTCTGCAAGAAAGTCACGGAAAAACCGCTATTTTTCGAATATTTAAGGTAAATGTCACGGACTTCCTTGGAAAAATGCCAATGATATTCACGGTAAAGGTAGCCCGTGACATTTACCTTAAATATTCGAAAAATAGCGGCTTTTCCGTGACTTTCTTGCAGAACTGGTCTAACCGCACAAGTTTTTCATATACCATATTCTCAGGTTCAGCTTCTAAAATGAGCTGTAGGTGGTTGAATTTAGATATGACGAAATGCAATTTTCAGCACTGTTTCAGAGACATTTCAAAATTATTATGATGATTTCAGTGATTCATTTTGAAATTGAGGGCGTTTCAATGGGATAACGAAGGTTTCAGGGCGTTGCGAGGTATTTAAGGTCAGGGTCGTATAAAGAGGTTTCAAGAACGCCCTTATATCAAAGGGCATTTCAGGGGGGTTTCAATAGATATTGTGAAAGGGTCTGTAAAAATCATCTGAATCTTCCTGAAATGCCTGCAAATTTCCCCTAAAAGTTCTATGAACGCACCTGAGACACTCCGTAACGCCTCTGAATTCCGCCAAAAATGCACTGAAACTGAAAAGCCTTCAAAATCCCCCTAAAACTTCCTCGTGCCCACGTAACGCACCTGAAACGCTCTGAAACCCCCTGAAAACTCCTTCATAACGCATCCGTAACGCTTGAATCTCACCGGAAATGCTCTGAAACTTTCTGAAATGCCTCCGGAATCCCTTTAGCCTCCCCCTCGGACGCTATGTAACGCACCTTAGTAGACCCTCTGAACCCACCCCCTCCCCCTTCCCAAAACGCCGCCGCATCGCCTCTGAAACCAGCCTAAAATGCTTTGAGACTTCCTGAAATACCTTCGGACCCTCTTTAAGACCCACTCGGACCCCATGTAATGCACTCCTCTAAATTGTAATCTTCCATAGTGCAGATTAAGGCATAAGTGACGAACAAGGCTGTTCAGGGGGTTTTCAATAATGTTTCTGAGGGTTTCAGAGAGATTCAGATAGGTTTTTTAACGGGTTGTCGGGAGTTCCAGGGTTTTGTTCCGGGTTCCAGTTTCTGTGGGTTTCATGGTCATTCCAGGAGGTTCAGGGTGTTTCAAGAGGATCTTTAGGGACGTTTCAGAGGGTAACTGCAGGTTTCAGAGAGTCCTTAAGGACAGAAGGTTCCAATGGGATTGCAAAAGAAGGGTTTCAGGGGAGCTCAGAGGATTGCATGAGGTTCTGCATGCTTCATGCCCTAGAAGCCCTCTGAAATATACTCAAACGCCCTATAACCCTATGAATCAATCTGAAATCCCAGAAATGTCCCTAAGTCCTTCGAAAGGCCTCTAAGGTCTACTGCGACGTTGCTGAGACTCCTAGAAATGCTTCTGAAAATCTCCTTGAAACATCCCTAAACATCCTGCTACAAGTCCCGGTAATGTCCATTAAATTCCTATGAACGACCTTGAAACACCCTTAACATCACACGAAACCCTCTGAATCTCTCTTAAAATACTCTCAAACGTCCTGGAAATCCCCGGAAAATACCCTAAAAGCTCCTCTAAATGGCCCTGAAAACACCTTGAGACACTTCAAACCCTTCAAAACTGTTTTGGAATCTTTTGAAACTTCCTGAAATCCCGTGAAACGCTTTCAACACCATTGCAAAACTCCCTGACTCTAAAAACGCATTTGAACCCACGAAATGCCACTAAAAATCCATTGAAACCCACATAAATCTCATAATATGTACCTCCTAAAACCCTTTGAAACGCTCTTACTTAAGTAACAAATTTTAGTCAAATAGACTAGTTGTGGAGCGGATCTGGTGTGGTGGTTAGAACATAAGACTATCACGCTGAGGACCTAGGATCGAATCCCACTCCCGACATATTCACAAAATGTGGGTTCTTCCTTCGGAAGGGAAGTAAAGCGTGGGTCCCGAGATGAGCTAGCCTAGGGTTAAAAATCTCGTTAAAACAGACAAAAAAATCAAGAAGAGGTTAGAACCATCATAAATCCACAATAGAAGGTATAAGATTTTATGACGGTTCTTAAAACCTCTGCAAGACTAATTGGTCATCAAAATGTTACTTGAGTTAACCCTCCTTGCGCATTAGGGTTTCCTTAAAAACCCTGAAAGAGCCTGGTGCCTGATTCACCCTTAAAGTGCCAGTGCCACACCTTGAAGTTTCAAGAGCACAAGCCTCAACCAAATGACGGTTTAAGCTGAAAAATTGATTGTTTGGTAACCCGCTGGTGATGATCAAATCGGACGTTTGTTCTTGAAAATTTTAGGTACCTATATGGCTCCATTATATCTGCCTACATATTATAAGCCTCTAAATGCCTCTGTACGTCCCTAAAGATCATGTTAAAACCCTCTAAAATGCTTCTGAAGCTCATAAAAGGGTCTTTGAAATGATCATGATTTCCAGTTGAAGCACCGCTGAAATGCTCTCTGAACGCTTTCTCTCAAATGTTTGTGAATCTCCCTAAAATGGCCATAAATCACCTTTTAAACATTTCTGGAACCTCATGAAACGCCCCTAAGCGTCCCTGAATTTTCTATAATTAATATCTTCTATAATTAATATCTTCAAGCGTGCATGGAATGTCCCGAAAATCACCTGAAAACTTTTTGCAACTCCTTCAGACTTCAGGGATGTTCAGATTCTTCATTGAAAGCCTCTAAAAGTACTCTGGAGCCTCCCAAAAGCACCCTTGAAACCCACTGAACCTCTCTGAAACTCTCCTTTTGCTTTGCTTGACATGAACATTCGTCTTCTACGTATCTATTCGTGTTAAAAAAATAAGTAAATTGAGTTATAATAGAAACGTCCATTACATAGTACCACCTTACTTGAATAAACCTTCACCCTGTTCTCAAATACAGTTGGATAGCTGTCGTTGTTTTTGCCTTTCTCGTACACAGTATTGAAAGGCTATATGTTCACTAAAGAAACGAATTTTCGATAGAAGGCTCGGAGGGTCAAGTCACATATAACCATCAACTCAGTTTGACGAATTGCGATGATGTCTCTATGTATGTATGTGTGTGTGTATGTATGTCTGTGCACAAAAAAAAGTTCACTCACTTTTCAGGCACTTTCCCTTGGTCGATTCTTCGGATTTTTCCACGAATCGAACCGGAACTTTACCGCATTATGTATGTATGTATGTATGTCTGTGCAAAAAAAGAGTTTGCTCACTTTTCAGGCACTTTCCCTTGGCCGATTTTTCGGATTTTTCCACGAATCAGGCGTTCAGGCGTTCCGGAGTTATGGCCATTACAGTGATCCGGACCAGCACCGGTAGAACTGGCCGTATATGAAACTGAACCAAGTCCCATAATGCGACACATCAAACTGCGTTGATTTTTGTAACCATTAGTATGGTTGACGAATTTTGTGCGGAAATCAGCACTGGAGATCAGAAATTTCATGACGTCAGCACATACTTCAAGATGGTGACCGAATATTCAAGATGGCGGCTCAAAATTCAAGATGCCGGCTTTTTGATGGAGTTTTAGGCTCTAAAACCATGCAATATGGGTATATTTGGTTTAAGGAAGATGTCCGGAGTTCAAAAGTTGTGACCAGAATAGCCAAGATGGCGGTCTAAAATCCAATATGGCGACTCCAAATTTAAGATGGCGGTTGTTTCATGGAGTTTTAGGCGCTAAAACCATGCAATATGGGTGTATATGGTATAGAGAAAATGTCCAGAGTCTAAAAATAGCGACCGTAATATCCAGGTTGACGATCTAAGATGACATCCCAAAATTTAAGACGGCGGCTGTTAAATGGAGTTTAATGCTAATAAATCAATCAAAATTGGAATATTTGGTATTAGGAGGATTTCCGGAGTCCAATAGCAACCAAAGTGTTCTAATATCCAAGATTGCGGCTGTATAATAGATTCTAAGTCTCTAAAACCATGCAATATGGGTTTGAGTATCTAAAACCATACCGAATGGGTAAGAAGTCTGGAGTCCAAAAATGGCTACCAGAATTTTTAACGAGGTAGACTTAAATCCAAGATGGCGGCTTAAAATAGAAGTTGGCGGCTTTTTTAAAGAGTTTAAGGCTCAAACAGCAAAAGCCAGATAATCGACATCCCAAGCAGCACCTGCAACATCATCCAAAATGTGGTTTTCTATGCTTTGGTCTAAAAGAGTTGCAATAAAAGCGCACGCAACTTCCATCTTGTCAGTTGAGTTGCATTTAAACTCCGAATATCGTTAAGTTGCAGCTTTGTTTCATAGGAATTACAAATAACATCGTATTTAACATCGATTTATGGAGGCGGAGCTTACATATTCCTCACAAGTGGCAATACAGTCAGCTTGCATTAAATGTGCTATGTAACACACATGAAACATCTTACTCTGGTTTGTTTGTTCAGATTAGGTTCCAAATGTGTTGCGGAGAACTTGCGCGTCTTTTCATTTTGACAGCTTTCTAACTTGTGGCAAAGACGGTACAATGAAGTAACGCGTAACTTCAGTAGCTTTTATGGTGCATTGAACAGCAAATCTTTCACAGAGCTTCTGGTGTAGTATGTAAGGTGAGTGGTTAATACTCCTGGTGTCCATGGTTCGAGTCTGAATATATTTTTTTCATTTTTTATCATTCCCCCTAGCTCAAGTTGTATAGCGATTTAAAATTTGCGCTTTTTGAGTTTCAAAGAAGAAGCAAATGTGTTCTGTTGTCCTTAATTTGAACAGTGAATAAATTGCACTGATGTTGCTGGTACTGGCTTTGAAACAAGTAGTGTTGCTTGGGATGGTTTCTGGCGCCATGAAATGGGTTTTTGTCAAACGTATGAAAGTGCGATATTCATCAACATGTCACTTGAGTTATGTTAAAATAAAGTTTCGATAGCACGAAAAAGGCCCCATCACCGCTAGGTGGATTAATTTGGTTTTTTTTTCTGTTACTTTGCATCTGTAGCGTTAGCCTTGTACAAGAATTATTTAAGGTCAATTAACTGAGTGTAAGTGGAATGTGCCCGCAATTGACCCAGCCCTATACTAGTAATAAATTTTACATGATCAATATTATTGAGTCAATAACGTCATCTAGCGACGAAGTAGCAATCAAAAAACGCATCATTTAAAAGTAGTCCAAGTTATTTGTCATCGCATTACTTCAAGAATTTTTCCTTTCGAAACAGAATCTTTGTCTGCGTAGCTGTGAGCCCAGCGCTAGCTACTTTCAGTAAACATGGAATGGCAAACTCGCGTACTATACCTCGAGCATGTGTGCTTGTCAACAATACTATCGTCGCTATGCTATAGGTAACCTCACCATTAAACAAGCCTAACTGATTATTGACCCTATGACATTACAAAATGCCAGCGGGCGGACTTAATTTGAGTGGCAAATCCCCTGACTAACACACCGAGGACCTGGGATCGAATCCCACTCCCGACAAACTCATAAAAATAAGAGTTTTTTTTTGGAAGGGAAATAAATCATTGGTCACGAGATAAACTGGCCTAGGTCAAAAAACCTCTTTAACACAGATAGAAAGGTGATCCTGAAGTTTACCACGTTATCTTAGGCAGCTCATGAAATTGATAAGCCCTCCCGTAAGGCAGCGTCCATTTGTTACGTAACGTTAAAATTGACATTTTTTTACCATCACCCCCCCCCCCCTCTCCCCACCGTAATGCTTTTACGTATGAAAATCCTAAAAATTGTGTATAGGCTCGGCCGTACTCCCCCCTCCCTCCAGAGTGTTACGTAATTTGTAGACGGCGCCTAATGGTTCCACTTCCCAAGTATTAAAAATCGCAAATTTGCTATTATGTTTATTCTCTAATCCTGACGAAAAAAAAACTACAAAAGTTCTTTTTGAGTGCAGGATGTGAAGAAGCAACGCTCATCAGTGATGTTCATCTGGCTATTATGCCTCTTTATGTGTAGTACACCTACAATGCTTTGCTTGCCAATCTGGAATGTCCAATGAAACTTTCTTCTTACATATCAAGGGTGCTTTTGGCAACGCGCTTTCCCATATTGTACGTTGGAGTCTTATTTTGTCTACAACATGGTTTCCTAAACTGTGGGTCGCAACCCCCCAGGGGGGTCACCGGCCTTCATCCAAGGGGTCGCGAGGGACAGTAGAATATGTTTACTGTAACAGACAACAAATGAGGGAATTTCTATGGTGGGTCGCGAAAAGTGCTTCTGCTAGCAAAAAGGGGTCGCGAACCTGAAAGTTTAGGAACCTATGGTCTACAACATCTCCCAGTAAAATTTATTAAGAGTTCAAAAATCGACATCTTTCGTGACCGCATTATGACCCGCGATTGAGAAAAGGTTGTTTTCGGATGCCCCAATAGGGAGCCTGTTGCTAAAAGCTTTGAGGCATCACGCAATGTGCACAATGTGCTTTTGTTCAAGTAGCCAGGCTGTTACTTAAGCTCTGCCTGCAGCAACACAAGGTCGAGGTAAGTTTTCCCTTGTTTATAACAAAGCATTGTGATGGTTTCAAAAGGTGTTGACACAATGTGATCTCCGCCCAGTGCTCTGAATGTAAATACACAACAAACAGAAATTTAAGTAAATATGAGTAAACGGTAGAAGGAGCTGAGTTCACAATTTCAGCATGCTGGTCAATGCATTGGCAAGGGCATTTGGCAATTCAGCATTTTGATTAATTTGTATGTGATAGATGTAAATCCGATGAATCTTTACAACATCAAACCTCGATACACCTTGAAGTAATTTCAAAAAGAAGATCACCACGAAAGTACTTGAACTAGCTCTATGTTTCTCAATCAGCCAGTTAGACAAACCTCGATTACCTAATAATCAGAACCATCACGGTTCGATCATTACCATAAATTTACAGCCCCTCATAAACGGAAACAGCGACGGCACGCCATCCTCCAAGCAAGCCCCGAATCCGAACCATTAGGCGCCTCCGGTAGATTGAAACGTGCAATCAATTCACAACTGGACAGCAAACATCAGCCGGGCAAACGTGCGCGTGCCCCATAGAGGACCAGTAGGTAATCGCAAACCAATTGGATCGTCGTCGTCGTTACTTTCCGCCATGGTCTTTACAAATCATTACGACCTTTTCTCCCGCCCTGCTCCATCCAACTGACACCAACTGGGACTGGAACCGTCACTACCGCCACCACAACCAGGGTGGTGATAGTTGTTGCGATGATCATCCGTCCGCCCTAACATCCCCGCCAAGAGGCTTAAGAGAGTCTTCAAAAATTGCTTCAAAAACCACACCAGATAATGATCGAACATCACGATTCCATTTTCGCGTCTTATATATTTTTCCGCCTGCCACACGCCACACGCCACCCCCAGCTAGCGGCAGCAACTACCTTACAGCAGCAGTAGTATCACGCGCCAAACACCGCCGCCGACGCCGCCACAACCACCATCATCGTTCCGTTTTCTAAACAACATCACGGAAAACAAACATAAAACTCGCCGAGCGCGAGCGCGCGCCCGAACCTCTCGAGGAAGATTGGCGATGAGGAGGCGCGTCCTCCCATAGCCAGCGTGTGCTTTTCTCCCGTTTCGGAACTCCGAACGGGCAAAAAATAAGAATGATCTCTATTATATGCACCGATGTTGGGGCTGCTGCTGCTGCTGCTGCCAACGGGATCGACCCCGATCGACTCCGTTTTATGATGGCCGGCCTGCTATGTGCACTCACTTCCTTCGCCGCGGAACAGTTCGAGTGGACTGCAAATACTCCAGAGACACAGCAGCGTGGCGCGAGGCAGACAATGTCACTGGATTTCGGAGAGGTGTTTCCCAACCGTTTCTTTGATAACTGCAGCGGATCAACTTTTTAACGGTCGATTCAAATTTCCGGTAGTTGGGCGATTGACAACTCGCTGCGCTGGCATCGTTTTTGCTCATCCTTGACGTTTGCTCACTACCGCCATCTAGTGATGGCCGGGCACAGTACGTTTAGAAATGGGCGGTTATGTTTTCGGGACGATGTTTTCTAAGTGTTACGGCTGTTTCTCTGTGGGCAATAGTTTCACTTATCAATGTATTTGTATGTTTTGTAAAGTGCATAAAAAACTCTCAAAATTGCGCTGTTATTCGATCAGCTATTTGTCTATTAATGGTCCAAATTTGGGCAAGATTGGGCTATTCTAAATGCAATTAGAGCGATTCTGGTAAAATCCATTACTCAAGCAACATTTTTTAGTCCAATAGGCTGAATAAGGGTTCTTTAAAAAACACGGACACGTTTAATGCATCCAGTGAGCTATTTGCTCTTTGAAGGAAGCACAACACTAGACAACGGACTAGCATGCAACGCCCAGTGGCACAGCTGGAAACTTTTCTTGGCAGCTGCGGCGGGAATCGAACTCACGCTCCTCAGCATGATGCAACTAAATGCTTGGTGACACTACCCGCAAGACCACGAAGCTACACTTTAGAACCTTTATGAGGTTTTATGACGGTTCTCAAAACCTCTACAAGACCAATTGGTCATCACAACGTTACTCGGGTAACCATTTTCATACTGTTATATCTTAGGACTCAGTGAACCAAATAAATTGAAATTTTGAACTTTCATGACTTATTCTAGAAACTTTGGAAAATTTTGGAACTAACCTTATATTATGTGTAACAAAAGAAGTTATCGGTTCAATTAATTTAACCAAATTGTTCTTTTGTCACACAGGCCCACGGGTTTCCATGGTGTTGTCCGAGTGTGCCAGGGGGTTTAAGGGGCGTTCTAGGGTATTTCAGGTGGCTTGAGGGGGTTAAAAAGGTATCGAGAGCGTATCAGGGAGTATGGAGAGTCCTTTCAAGGGGTTAGGGACGTTCCGGAAGGTTCCGTGTTACAGGTGGTTTAAGGAGGTTTTCGGGGGTTTCAGAGTGCTTTCAAAGATGTTTCAGGGATGTCAGGGGATTTCTGAGGGGTTTCATAGAGCGTTTCAAGGAAGCTTTTAAGCAGGTTTCAGGGATGTTTTAGTGTGATTTTAACCCTCCAGTAGTCACGCTGTTGCATTTTGTAACACTCGCTGAAAAAAGTTAGTTTATTGTACACGACCGCGCTAATTACGAAAGGTTAAGGCACACTTAGGCGTTCTAAGACGTTCCAGGGGCGTCAGGGGGTTCGAGGGGTTCATGGAGACGTTCCAAAATCACCTTAAACGCCTTGAAACACGTTGAAACTTCTCTAGAACATCCTCGAAATCCCGCTCAAACATCCCTGCGACCTGCATAAAAGCTCTCTTTAAACTCTCCTGGAAGCCCACTGAAACCTTCTTAAAAAAAATCTAAACCCCTAAATACCACTTCTTAAATACAATCTGAAATGCCTCTTAACCCTTTTGAATTTCCCGGAAAGCACTCTACAACCCTCATGATACACCCAGCCTAAACAGCCTTGAGACTTCTCTGGAACATCCCTAACACCTCCCTGGATGCCCAGTGGAACCCTTCCAAAGCCCTAAATACCACTTCTTAAATACAATCTGAAAGCCTCTAAAAGCCTCTTAAACCCTTTTGAATTACTCACTCAAAGTGCAAATTTTCGGTAATACCAATCCGTGTGGTCAATTATGAATTTCAAATAACTCAACGTACATATGTACAGATGGGTAAATTATTGGTTAAATTGGAAAAAAAAATCCATAGCTCAGGTGAGATTTGAACTCACGACCCTTATTCGCTAGACAAGTTCTTTACCAACTAAGCTACTGAGCCAATTAATGACCCGGTAACCTAGTTGTCATAAGGTTCAATTCTAATCTCATCGATCTATACCATCTTCCCCTAAACCGCAAATATAACCATCTCTGTTGTACATATGTACGAAGAGCGAAAGCGATTTGTTTATTGTTTGAAACTGTTTGCAACGTACATGCAACGCTTCCTCAACCACTTGTAGAGGAAGAACAATGCTACCTGGAAGGCGATCAAACGCGTCGTTCACATTCTGTTTGATACGAGACCTTTTGAATTTCCCAGAAAGCACTCTGCAACCCTCATGATACACCCACCCTAACCAGCCTTGAGACTTCTCTGGAACATCCCTAACACCTCCTTGGAAGCACTGTGAAACCCTTCCGAAGCCCTTTTGACACTTTCTTGTAGCTTGAAAACAAAATCTGACAATTTTGTAAGAGGCGCCGTCCACAAATTATGTAAGGGGCTGTTCATAAACCACGTAGACCAAATTTTGGCCATCTCAGACCCCCCCCTCCCCCCTCGTAGACTTTCGTTCATACAAAAATTTCAAAATTTGTATGGAGCGTAGACTTTGGCCAGACCCCCCCTCCCCCCAAAAAGTCTACGTGGTTTATGAACGGCCCCTAACGGTATAGGAGGAAGGGAGAGTATGACCAAGCGTTACGGCCCAGGACTTTCATATAAAAAAGCGTTACGAAGGGAAGGGATCCCGATCAGAAAGGCATAACAAAAACATAACATAATTATATCAACAGTAGATATCTATATCAAGGTTTGTTATATTTAGGCTGTGAACCGTTTCGCTTGTTCGTTTAACTTTAAGTTAAAATTTGACACTTCGATAGTTATTTTGAAAATAACCCTCCTCCCGAGCAGGGTAAGTCTTGACAGTTCGATAGTCATTTTTTGTTCGCAATGATTTGGCTGCGTACTGTATTTTGTTCCAAATTACTACTCGTCTGTCAAATTTCAAATGGGCCGCCGTCGTGGTTATTTTTTAACTTTTCGATGGCAAATAACTATCAAAGCGTCAAATTTTAACTAAAAGTTAAACAAATAAGCGAAATGGTTCACACCCTTAGATATATTTGTTGGAAAGGGTACGAAAACTAGTTTGTATTATTTCAAGGTTACGTTGCGTTGCGTTGCGTTGCGTGGTAACGGAGTAATTCGTAGATTGCATACTGAAAGTTGTCATGTTAAAACTTTAATACTCCTATTCTAATTGCTTATGGAATGCTATTTGGAAAGGAACAGCTATCCAATCAGAGGTTGAAGTAAAAAAGACATGAGAACTTCCATTGCCGGCCACGCCCATCTTCTCCGTTACGAGGATAGGGAAGGATGTGATCATATGACACCTACTTTACAAGAGGTCAGCGACTCACCGACACTCCCATAGGTGTCAAGGAGTTGGATATTTGGAATGGGGTGATTTGGGAATCACTATAAGCGAGTGATGCGACAAGATTCAGATTGTGTAAGTGTATTTGAGTAAATCATGTAGATGTGTTGATGTGAGTGTAGGTATTTTAGTATAATCAAACACCAACGTTGGGAGTGACGTAGCTAAAAGATTTTGTCACTCCATGGTCCTTTTCGCTTCAGGGATGGGGCACAGTCATTTTCACTGTGTCCTGGCTAGTTTGTATTATTTCAAGGTTCTAACAAAGTCAGTTACAATAAATGAATATGAATTTATCCCTCTACAATTGGCTTTTCGGTCTGGAAAATTATGAGCGGGGTGTATTCAGTGTCTAGACGCCATGTTAGTGTTCGGCGCAGTGGTAAATCCAAGTTTAAATAACTACACCCTCACCATCTACCCACAAATAGCCAACACAAGACTAAATCTGCCAAATCCGACAACGCTACGCCAAGCAACCGGCGACATACAAGTAGCGGTACCCCTATAACCTCCCTGAAGAAGGTCCAAACCAAGGGCCGAAACGTCGGATGTAACAGAATCACCCCGCTCATAATTTTCCGGACCGAAAAGCCAATTGTAGAGGGATAAATTCTGCCTATCAGTCGGTCGTTTCCACAATTAGCTAAATGAATATGTGATTTGATCATCATTACATCAACATTATAACAAACTCAGTAATATTTTTTAAAATGCAATGTGTAACTAATCATTATTTTTTGGTAGTGTTTAGTGCATAAATTAACCGCTGTATGGCGCCATTGTGTTTAGAAAATACCCTATTATTGTTGTCCTTTATTATATGAACTACCAAAAAAGCTCATGTCTTCATCAAATTTGTACAGAAAGCTTATGACTTTGGAAGGTGGAAAATGAGGTAAGCAACTCCACCATTACGTGATGATATTGGGTAAGTTTAAATGTTTCTTATCATGATCCAGATCACCTGCACAGTTTGTATGTTCAGCAAAGTTATTCATGATTCTTGAAATTCACGAATGGTGTAAAATTGTATGCAAAATTTCACTACTATGAGCTGTTTGATATGATAAATCTTATTATTCTGCTGTCCTAGGAAGTTCGGATCATCACTCATCAGCTAAGTTGTCGAGAAGTCCTAGGCTCTCAATTGGATAATGTTGTATGTAATTGAACTGCGGCGTTTACATTTGTTTACAGGATTTTGTACATGTCGTACAGGTTGAATGTTTATTATGGATGGACACGGAGTACTTTCAGGGAATATTTCTAGAGATATTAAAAGTATTGCTCTTGTTGGTCTTCTAGGGAGCTCACTAGAAGTTCTTCCAGAGATCTCTCCGAGAGTTTTCTCAACGATTCCTACGTGAATTTTTACTGACGATCGCCCAGTCAAATATTCAAATATTTCTCCAAAAGTTCTTAAACAGATTTCCCCACAATTCTAGAAATTGTGGTTGGAGAATTCTTCAGCTACTTCTCCAAGGATTTCTTAAGAAAGGCTTCCGATGATTACTCTAAATTACTCTAAAGATTCCTACGGTAATTTCTCCAAGGAATTCCTCCAGAGATTTTTTCCAATTACTTTCAAAGGTTTCCTCCAGGAATTTCTGCAAAAAATCCATATGAAATTCCTCCACGTATTCTTCCGGGTAATCCTCTAAGGAATTCTTCAACAATTCCTCCATGATCTCCTCTTTGAATTCTTCAAAGAACTTTGCCCCAAGGATTTGTTGGAAGATTAGTTCATATATATGTTGAGATCCCAAGTAAACCACTCCTATGAACCATCATCTCTGATCATAGAACACGAAAACACATTCCAATTCACCAATTATATATCACCGACCAGATTACGTCACCTTTGATCTGTCGGAGCTCTCAACTTAAGGACAAACGTCTTGAAATCCCGTTTCAACAGTGCATCAGCCATTGTGGCGGCCATTTTTAGATTCTAACAAGTCTGTCCTTAAACTACTAATTGAGTACAGTATACAGATCATTCGTGATAGGGATTTCCCGCAAAGTTTAACTTAAGTTTAAAATACAACATACATTTCGTCCCTTGAGAATTTCTTCAGAGAATCCAAAAGACATTCTTAGCAAATTACTTCAGCCTATGCTTCAAAAATTCCTTAAAGGATTCTCCATCAGGGAAAATTCATCAGAAATTCTGAAGGATCTCAGTAATTAATTAAGTTCTAGTTTTAAAGTTAAACTTTTCAATCCGATTCCAATTTCTTAGAAATTTCTTAGTATGTGGTCACTCAGTCTCTGTTGTAAATATCACTACAATTAACCACAGCTTTTTTCCGCATAGATAATCTGTGTATGCATATCTGCTGATCGAAATAGTTATGTACTAGCAAATGAAGTGTAGTTGTTTTGTTAAAGTTAATAAAATATTCAGTTCAACAGCGAAACGAAGTGTTTTGATATCCCTTTGGATTTCCTGAACGCTCTGTGTTCGAAAACAAATTACTTCAAGTATTTATCAAAAGGTTTCTTTACAAATTTTATCGACAATTACACCAATGGCTCATTATGGAAATGCTTTTTTCTATCCTTTTAAAAATTCATTCATAAATTCCTCCAAGGGAATATTTCTGCAAGAATTTGCGATGGATATTCCTACCGAAACATTCACCACTTAAGCGCCATAATACTACTGAACTACAACTTTGCAGAAGGAATATCATTAATTAATAATAATGAAATAAAACATGCCAAAAAACGCTTTGAACATTTAAATAAACGCTGGCGCATCTAGTGCTTAGTAACACACTTTTCACTATTTAAAAGTCATTAGCTATCTGTTCAACTTAGTTAATAACACGAAGATATAATTTCTATCAACTGTATTAAAAACAGTTTCGTGTGACGTCTATTCGCGTAGGTACAGCGATGTGGGCTCCAGCTCCGAAGTAGTGAACGCTGGCTCTAGTGCACAACGAGCGCACATGACATTGAAGCTGAGGAACTAAATGGGTTGTAGTAACGTACACGGTGACGTCATAACTGGGTATGGTGACGTCATTCTTTCCCTCTCCGGTATGTTGGATCAGCGAGTCTATTTATAGAGGAGCTATTAATATGAAGAACCATTTCAGCATACATCGCCCCTCACTTCAAGTGCTGTGATGGCCTCACTGGTAAAAACGACGAGCTCCTGCTCTAGGTTCTAGCCGTCGTAGGTTTGAATCCCTGGGTTTTATGTATACTATGTGGAGAAGTTTTTTGATGCCAGTAACTTTTTACTAAAAATAAAATTTCACTTTAAAAATTGATTACCCAAAAATGAGTTAATTTTCACACTACTTAATTTTTACCCAATATATTTATAACTGCTTTATAACAACATGTGATATAATTTGATTGATTTTTTTATCTCATTTTGTTATAAGCTTGTTATAATAGTATCAAGACCTGTTATAATTATGTTATGATAAGAGCAATTTTAGTTATAATTTTTGTTATTTTAACACCTAACCGGCGAATTTTCTAACTCATTCTGTTATGAAAAATCTTTGAAATAAGTAACTTAATCGGTTATAATTTTGTTATGCCTTTCTGATCGGGGAGGGGGGTAAAAAAATGACAATTTTATCGTTACGTAATAAATGGATGCTGCCACAGATAATTTATATAAACAAGTTTTTTTTAGACGTTAAAGTTCCACAGCCTACTGTTTTGAAGTTATTTTCAAAAAAAAAATAGATATATATATATATATATATATATATATATATATATATATATATATATATATAAATATGTCTCTAGGACGTAAAACTGAAAAGTTAGATGGCGACACCACCTATGCGGATTAGTTAGTTAAACAACTAAATTCTTGGCAATTAATGCCTCTGATCATAACAAAAAACTTTGTCGAAGACACCATTTGCCGGAAATGCTTCGTTTCGGAGTCAATTCTATTCTTCTGAAATAGACGAGCATTGACATCGATGGCATCCAAGCCGAAAAAGAGATAGGGTAGTGAAAGAAGGACTCACTTAGGGTGGCGTTTCGAACATAGTTTAGCGTTCTGATCCACAGAATCGTAACTTGTTCTGTGGCTTAGCTGGTTAAAGTGCCAGACTAGCGAAACGAAGTCGTGGGTTCGAATCCCACCAAAAAAAAATGATTATTTTTTTCTAATTTATCTCTCAATTTGTAAATCAAACATACGTTGTGGCTTTAGAACTTGAGTTTTTTTACTGTCTTATTCGTCATAATGTTTCAGTCATTCACCGGAACGCCAACTACTTTATGTTGAATGAAAACACGCATTGCAAAAACAGAACGTGATTCGAACAGCTCGCAAATGAAACCGACGAATCTCCCTCAGAGACTGGTCCAAGAATTTTAACTAGAAACTTCAGCAAAAGAAATTCTTGCAAAACTTAATTTTAGTAATATCGCAAAAGTTTCTTCTGGAATATCAGAATTGGATCCTTTTACTTGAACTCTCTCTAGAATCGTATTTGGAGTTCCTTCAGGAATTCTTACTGCGCTTCTTCCAAGAGCTCCTTCTGAGGATTCTCCAAGAATTTATCCCAGGAATCCTCCAGGAGTTGCTTCTAGGAATTCTCTAATAATTTCGTTTAGGAATCCACCAGAACTTTTTTCTAGAAATGCTCCAAGGATTACTTTTGGGAGTTTTCCAGGAGTTCCATCTGCAAACTTTCAGAAGCTTCTTCTGAAAATTATAGACGTTGTTAGATTTCGCATTTTGACAGAAGTGTCGGCGTATTCTTGATCCCCGTTAAAGTATCGCTTTTCAAATAGCACATATGTTCGACATGAGATCATGTTACTGTTATGTGACCAAATTTAGTCATGTAAAAGTAACATAAACTGACGTAGGATGTGTTTCTAACTCGGGTTTATACTAAGTCACCTATAAAAGTGAGCCAACATCATTGATATTTTCATCCAATTCCACTAACAAAGTCTTCGTTCCGTGATGAGGATACAGAGATGATCTTAGTCTCTAGTAGGATGTTATGACCACCTACTATTTCACTTCAAAACAACTTAAATTAGAGAGCATATACGTCGTCGGTGAGTTGGGAACCCCCACCTCGTAACACAATTTCCTACAAAATACAGTCCCAAGTCAAAACGCCCACGTGCCACATCGTTCAAGTGATCCCGTTTCCCGATACCTTCCGCCATGCTCCTCGAAGATCACTTTACACGGTAAACTGGAAAATACGTAGCGTAGGGTTGTGTCCTCCCGTGCCAAGTCGTCGTTCCCCGACGGGGCGCAGGATGAGGGGCACGAGAAATTGGACAGCTCGCTCTGCAATTGAATACATAATGGAAATCGATAGATTTATGCGCGACGTTTCTAAAGCGAGTTCAGCTCACCCTGTCCGTCCGTCCGGCGGCGTTGTGCGGTCACAGACACAAGACACAGAACACCGTGATGGAATTTCCAATTTGTGATTTCTCTCCACCAGCCAACGACTCATCTATCCGGGGCCAGGTTAATTGGTACAGGAAGAGATGGAGCCGGTGAAGTGATCGCGGCTCAAGATCGCCAACGTTGTACGCGCGGTTCCCTTTGACAAGATCATCCCGGGCGCGCGCCTGCACTTCACAATATCAAAACTTAATAGCTATTCAAATATTGACTTGGTGACAGTTGGGATTTATTTCCTCCACGCGGGTTGTGCGGCGCTTCGATTGTCTTCAATGCAGTTTATTGTTCTGCTCGTGGGGCTCTATCCAAACAAACGTTATTGTTTTCTCTATTTCCTTTGAGTGAAATGAATGACTCAATTAATTTTTGCTTCTCTTTTTGTTTCGTTGCAGGACGGCGCTTTTCTTCTGAACCGGGGAATGCCAAGTGAGTTCGGGTGCTAAGAGGAAAAAGATGCGAGAAAAAGATCACTCCCCAAGAAAGATGCTCCCCAGTCCCAAGCAAGCGGCGGTCTACCCGTTACTCGGCCTAGGGTCGACAATCTCGGCTCAGCTGCCGTTCGACTTCTCCACCAGCAACCGATCCTCGTCATCAAATCTACTACACCAACAACAAAGTCTGCTCGATCAACCTCTAGATTTACGAGTGGAACGTAAAAAGTCATCTAATAGTAGTAGTTCAACGTCGGATGAAGATGAATCTCCTCGGACGCCGGCAGAGGACGTTGGTAAAACCAGCAGTATGACACCCTTCCAAGACAACAATAACAACAACAATCTAAGCAATAACAATACCGATAGCAGCAACAAAAGCCCCAGCCCCATCCACCTTAATAACAACAACAATAACAGCATCAAATATACCAACAACAACCACATCAACGTGAAGGATGAGTTCCGAATATCTAACCTAGCGAATCACAGTCCTCCGATCTTTCCTCCTCCGGGTATCAACCCTCTCATGCTAGAGGCGATCGCTAAAGCGGGACTGCCCCTACCAGGCTACCGGAACTCATTCCTCCCCGCTCGATCACCCGTTTCGTTCGATCTCCAACGGTTATCCCAGCTGAGGCAATCAAGCAACGGCAACGGCCTAGCCAACAACAATAACAACAACAACGCCAACAGCATCAACCACAATCTACCGCCAGGTGCCGCCGCTACCAAGAACAAGGATCGCTACTCGTGCAAGTTCTGCGGCAAGGTGTTCCCTCGATCGGCGAATCTGACGCGTCACCTCCGGACGCACACCGGCGAACAGCCCTACAAGTGCAAATACTGCGAACGTTCCTTCAGCATATCGAGCAACCTGCAGCGCCACGTGCGGAACATCCACAACAAGGAGCGTCCCTTCAAGTGCGCCCTCTGTGAACGCTGCTTCGGTCAACAAACGAACCTCGATCGTCACCTCAAGAAGCACGAAGCCGATGCCGCCGGTCTGGGACTCGGGTTGGACGAACGCCTCCGAGCGGCCCGACGAAACTCCCGGGGAATCCCGGAGGACTCCTACTTCGAAGAGATCCGCT